>NC_083243.1:71094791-71124791 GCF_032191835.1 Heteronotia binoei
ATTTATTGGATATGAACAGTTTAAAAGTGATTGATTAGTAGAGATAAAATCAATTATGGGGAACTGTGTTTGAACAAAAACAGAAATTTCAGGGCTTTTGTTGCTTTGAGACAAGTGATCCAGTATCTTTTCCATTATGTATATATCCCAAATATGCTGGTACCAAGTTGAAACAAATGGGGATTTGGGACTTTTCTATGCTGCAGCTATGGACCATTTCACTTCAGCACATAACACAGCAGTCAAATTGCATCTGATTAGGGGGATTGTTGAATGTTGCCATAAATTCAAAAGCATTACCTCTGGGGTAAAAGGAATAAAATAGTCTGTTCTTGTGGACATTCCAGTGAACCAGTTGCTAAAAGTGCTTGATATGTAAGCAAGTCCACCAATTGTGTAAAAAGGAACCATCTTCCCCACAACCCTTCCAACAGATTAATATCTTCAGTTAATATCTTAATATGGTGCAATTTAAGAGGAGTGAGTACCATCTGGAAATCAAATTGAAAGTCTGGGTCTGTTTATTTATGGCTTTTGATTTGAAAATAGTTGAGTGCCATATTTTAGACCAATGAATACTAGATAGATTAAGACCCAAATCTTCATTCCATGAATTAACATACAAAGGAAGGTGATATTCCCACGATTTAAGTACGATCTTATATAGAATTGAGAGCAAGTCTTTGCTGGTTGTGACACTTAATTAAGTAACTTCTCAAAGCCCGTTTGGTCCCTCAGTAAACTTTCTTTAATTCCTGAATGATCGATAAGATGTTTAATTTGTAAGTATTGATACCATGGGATAGACTTAGGCCAACACAATTGACCAAATGCTTGGTAAAATGAGAATAATTGTAGATGCTACTTGAAGGAAGAAGATCAGATATCCTTGGATAAGCAGCTTAGATGAGGTCATTCTGAAGTTGAGGAGACACTGTAGAAACAGCCATTTGACTGGCAGGCACATAGGAGAATAAGTGTGTTCCTTAAGGTATCCCACAACCAAGCTATTTAATTCTATAGAAATAGATACAAATATTCAGAGCCCTGACCTGGATTACAGGCTAGCCTGATCTCATTAGATCTTGGAAGCTAAGCCAGGTTGGCTGTGGTTAGTATTTGGATGGGAAATCACTAAGTTAGTCCAGGGTCATTATGCATAGGCAGGCAATGGCAAACCACCTCTGAATGTCTCTTGCCTTAAAAACCCCATGGGGCTGCCATAAGTCAGCTGTGACTTGACAGTTTTTAAAAGGAAATGCTGGACCAATAGTTTCATCATTAAGCAAATATTTTTACAGACATGTTCATTTAGACTGTTTTTCTCCCTGGAACCAAAACAGCTTAAGAAGAAGAAAAGGTTCCAAACTACAAATGATATCAAATTAAAACATAAAACTTTGGCTGTTCTAGGTCTGGCAGGATGATTTTCACAGGTGCCAGGCTAAGGGCCAAGTGCATACAGTCTCATGCTTCTGGCTTCACTCAGGTTAAATACCTGCAGAAGGAGGAGGGGGAAAGTCAGCCTAGATGAACCTCAGCTGCTGCAAGACAGCAGGATTTCCCTACTCTGCCAATATAAGGAACATGATTAATAAGGAAAGTAAAGATAGTTTTATACAGTATTAGCAATTATAAAGAGTGAAAACTAAACCAGCAGCCAGCCTTTTTATCATACAAATGATATCTTAGAAGCTATTTAAAAAAAAACATATGTATCCCTTTGAAAAACATGAGAGATAAAACCACTAAGGCAAAGTCATTTTAAAGTGGGTTGATAGTACTATTGTCAGGGGTGGAATTCTAGCAGGAGCTCCTTTGCATATTAGGCCACACACCCCTGATGTAGCCTGATGTAAGCTCCTCAAAGAGCTTACAAAAAAGAGCTTTGTAAGCTCTTGGAGGATTGGTTACATCAGGGTTGTATGGCCTAATATGCAAAGGAGCTCCTGCTAGAATTCCACCCCTGACTATTGTGCAATCCTAAACCATGTTTAGTCAAGAGTAAATCTCACCAAGATGGGTTGCCATATTATTGCAGAAGGTCCCAGGTTCAATTGCTGGCATCGCTTGTGAAAACATTTCAGTTAGGCATCGCTTGTGAAAACATCTGTTAGTGAGAGCTGCCTCAAGAGCTGCCTTCTTTCAAAGTAGAGAGGCCAACTGTCTGACTTGGTATGAATGCTAATAACAAAGCATGCAGTTTTTCTCATCTGTATGGTTACAAGAAAGCATCCTTTCTCCATTTGAATAGTAACAGATAGAGAATGACCTCTAAGACTTCCCTTGATGTTGCCTCTGTTGCTTTGTATATCGAAGAATATAGAGTCAAATAAGCTAGAAGACATCAGAGGAATGAACTCCCCAACAGAATTGTTATGGGTGGAGATACTAGGCCATAATGATTGCTTAAAAGTGGGGGTGTAGTATTTATCACCTGATCAAACCCATGAGACTGATCTTGAGATGGAGAAAGAAATAAGGTAGGTGACTAAAACAGGTAATGTTGTGATGTGAGGTAACTTCACTATCACATTAACAGGGTAAACATGCTTGAATCATTCTGTAGAAATGAGGTTCCTTGACATCTTAAATGACCATGTACTATAATAGTTGGCCAAAGAGCCAACCAGAGGGATAGTGATCTTGGGCTTGGTTCTGAATGAGGTTTGAGACCTGGTCTGAGATATAGATGTTTTGCATCATTTGGAAACAGTAACCACAGTGCTTTTAAGTTCATGATTCCTGTCAATTGAAAGTTACCCCAAAGCCCAAAACAGCAACATCTGATTTCAAAAGTAAATTTACAAAACATAAAGACACTAGTTGCGAGGATGCTGAAAGGGAAACTCAAGAGTTACATCCCTAGAGGATGATTGGAAAGTATTTAAAACTACTCTGATTGAAGCCCAAAAAGAATGCATTCTCCAGGTTAGGAAAGATAACTACCATATTTTTAGATATGTAGTTTAGGTAGTTTTATCTTGAAAGTATTTAACAGTTACCTGCATGGTTAATAAGTTAAGGAAGCCATAGAATGAATAAAGACTTCTTTTAAACTCTTCCTCAGTGAAATGAACAGAAGGGGCTACAGGGTTTGGCAAAAGAAGTGTAAGTTGATAATTATGCAAGAAAAAAAGGAGAGAATTTAATTTAGTGGATTACTAAAAATATCAAAACAAACAATGAACATTCCTTTAAATGTACCTGGAGCAGGAAACAAGCCAGAGAAGCAGTTGGGCCAAGGAATAAAAGGATTGCTAATGCAAAATGAGGAGATGGCAGAGAAACTAAATGAATTCTTTGCATCTGTGTTCACTGAAGAAAGTGTGGGGCATGTATCCAGTCCGAAACAACTATTTTCAGGGTGGGAGTTTGAAGAACTCAAATTGAGATAATATGCTAGACCTGTTGGGGAAATTAAAAACCAATAGGTCTCTGGGTCCTGACAGCATGCACCCAGTGGTACTTAGGGAACTAAGATATGAAATACCAACTGTATATTTAATTTGTCATTTGTTGTGTCCTAGGCTCAAATGGGAGAACTGTTACTTTTGGAGGGAACTGTTACTTTTGGAGGGAAGCTGAACAAGCCAAAGCTTGTACTCCACACCAGGGTTCCAGAGAAGGCCTAAGCGTGCCCAGTCAGGGGAAGGATTGAAACATAAGTAGCCAATCAACATCTAGGCTCATACTGTACCCTGATAGGCCCTTAGGGCCCTGTAAATAGCCAATCCATGTACATAGTTAAGGACCAATCAGAAGGGGGCAAGAATTGTATAAAGGAGCGGGAAGTTTGAATAGAGCTCAGTCTGTGTGTGTGTTCCTGAAGTAAAGCTTGCTGAAATCACTCTCCGACTCTGGTCTCTTACTGTGCCGACCCCAGTACTTTACATCATTGGAATCAGTAAGGACTGAGAGTAGCAAATTTTTTTTAAAGGGCTTCAGAAGGAAATCAAGGAATTACAAGCCAGTCAGCCTATAATATTTCCCAGACAAATTAGTAGAAACTGTAATCAAAGATAGAATTGTTAGGCACATAGAGGAACAAACCCTACTAAGGAAAAATCAGCCTGGCTTGCGCAAAAGGAAGTCCTGCCTCACCAGTGTTTTGGACTTCTTTGGAAAAAGATAATAAACTATGGTAGACATTATATTCTTGGACTTTCAAAAAGGTTTTTGAAAAGATTCCTCACCAAAGACTCTAAATAAGACTACCCATCATGGAATTAGAGGATTAGAAGAATAATTTGGGTATGTGCATTTGTGCAGTGCTTTTCCATGGCGGTCTCTTCTTTGTTTTAAACAATTTTCTTCCTAAAGAAGGAAAATCAATCTAGAAGACAGGTTTTCTCTCCCAAGGGATGTCTCCACACCCAAAATTCTTTTCTCTTTAAAAAAAATAATAAAAATCCCTTAAGTGCATGCCTCTCCTGACTAAGAAAGTCCAGGTCAGTTTCATTTTAGATACCTAGGCTCTGAGTTTTAGATCTGCACTCTTCCATACTAATGAACTAAGTCCACTTACCCTTTGTATTGGGTGAACTGGTTCTCTGGCTAAGAAAGTCAGTGTGAACTAGTGTGGTGTAGTGGTTAAGAATGTTGGGCTACTATCTGGAAGACTCAGGTTCAAATCTTCATTTGTGTAATCTCACTGGGTGACCTTGGGTCAGTCACTTTCTTTCAGCCTATCTTTTCTCACGGGTTTTTTGAGGATAAAGTGGATAAGAGGAGAATGATGGAAGCTGCTTTGGGTCCCCATTGGGGAGAAAGGCAGGGTAGAAATAATAAAGTATTGTATTCTTGCATAAAAGTCTGGTTGCAAAGAGAAGAGAAGAATGATATTTTTCTCCGGTGGTCTTTGTGGTGGGTCAGTCCTGTGGTGGGAATGTAGCTCCTCCTCTTCCAGAATGTAGCTCCTCCTCTTCCAGGATAGGGCCAGCTTAAACTTGATCCTGGAGGAGAGAGGCTTATCCCCTGGTTTCCCAGTCTTACCAGCCCTGCCCTTGAAGCAGGATGTGTTGGTTTGAGCTCTGTTGAGCTTGAAGATCCTGATAAGAAAAAAATTGAGGCGACCAGGGAACCAGACAGGAAGGTACCTAGGCACCCAAGCCTCTCTGGTATCTGATTCTTTGCTGCGACAGCCAACCACGTGACTCTTTTGACACTGAAAAAACAGGCTGGTCCCTCAGTGGGCTTGGAGCTTTACTGACTCCTGCTTTTGCCACCAGTATCCCTCCTGGCTGGTTCCTTCATGATCCTGCACTTGTGGGGATTCAGAAGTGAGTGGTAGAGTCAGCAACAGTCTCTGGAGCTGCATTGCCCAGGCGCGCTAGCCCTGAAAGCTGAGACCTCATCAATCTCGGCATAGACTATTTATTCAGGGCCGGTGGAAGTCCAAGGCTGCACCCTGTGAATATAATGCTAGCCCAGAAGGTTGAAATCTCATCAGTTCCAGTGTAGATGATTTATTCAGAGCCGGGGGAGATTTAAGCTACTCTGCATATAAGGTAGGGTTGTGCCCTGGGCACTGATCCAGCATTTTCCCTTTTCTTCTGCCTAGGCCCCAGTGTTACTCATTTGTAAAGGAAACTGGTGGGCAAATGGCTAAGAAAATTTCCCGCCTCCCTTCCTTCGGGTGTGGTTGGGAACCAGAGCTTTGTTTTTCCCTGGGTAATAAGGGCCCTTTGTTCCCCTCAGGCTGCAGGTCTTCAGGGAGAAAAAGAGAGGGAAAGGTGGCCATTTTAGGAGCAGTCTTATACTGAATCAGCCCCTGGGTCCTAGAGGGATTAATGTTTCAGACTGAGGGACTGCTTTTACTTTCAGTTGCAGCCAGGGATTCAAATTCCCTTTTATCCAATAATGACACGCAGTTTGAGAGTCATACTATGGATATTTCAGGGGAAGATGCCAAAACCAAGCATCTTCATGGCTGTAGGCTGAATTAGGAAGGATTGTAGAGACCTTTGGAAAGAGGTTTCCAAGACAGAGACAGACTCTAAGCCCAAGAAGTAAGGCAGAGATGAGGGTGTGAGTAAATTTTTAAACCCTGGGCCATTGCAAATTTTTTCGATTTGCATATAACAGACTTCATTTTCAATATTGGACTTTGACTTTGGGTCTGAAGTCCTCTCCTTGGGGTTTTCTTCACTAAGGTTCTAGTTTCCCCCCAATAGTTTCCTGTGGCTACAGGGAGTCAAACCATTTTCCCTTTCCAGTCAACATCCTAGTTGGGGTGGTCTCCCGGGATCAGATTCTCAAGTCCTTACAGATGACTTATGGAGGTCCTGAGAGACCACAGCTTTGTCTTCAACATGCAGAGGACCACTCTGTTTCCAACCCAGGTGATTGTTCACTTAGGGATTCAGATTGACATTGTTTGGGATGGAGCGCTCTCACAATAAAGATACCAAAATTTGGTTGTCACAGGTAATGGGAATGAATCCCATAGAGCTGATGCTTCTGGCCCATCTCCTAGGCATGAAGGTCCCTGTATGAGATCCTTCAATGGGCCAGGTTTTTCATGTTTACCCTCCTCAGCAGTTCCCCCTAGCTTCTAGGTCCCTAGACCTAAATCTCACTCAGAAAGGTGCTGAGACCTCATTTTCTGGTGAAATTCAGATCGGAGTTGGTGGTGATGACAGATGCGAGTCCATTGAGTTGGGGAGCACATTTCCAGGGTCAGATGACTCAGGCGACCTGGTGTCCCCCAGAGTGGCAGTAAAGCATAAACTTTCTGGAACTGAGTATTATCAGATTGGCACCGATGCAGTTTAAGAACATTTGGAAGGGCCATCATGTTTTGGTCCAGATGGACAAAAGCCAAAGATTATGTCCACAAGTATTGGGGGGGGGGGCACTCATTTCCAGACTTTACACAAGGAGACGGGCAACTGATCTGATGGGCAGAGCATCATCTTCAGTCCCCAGAAGCTATTCATGCAGTGCTCAGAACAACTTGGTAGTGGTCTGGCTGAGTTGACAAATGGTAGAGCAAACATAATGGATGCTCAACTGAAAAGTCTTTCTACAGATGTGTCAGAAATTCAGGATACCAAGCATGGACCTCTTGGTCCTTCATCTGACACTATTCATGTCCAGATTACAAAAATCGAAAAGGAGCAGCACAGAGCCGCTGAACAAAGATTGGTCAAGGGGTCTTCTGTATGCCTTTTCACCACTTCAGATTATCCAGAAACTGTTCCAATAGATTATAGAACAAGGAGCGGGGATCATAGTAATTGCTCCCTTCTGGCTCAGAAGGGCCCAGTTCAGACCTTCTGTAGTAGAGTTTTGGTGACTTCTGATGCAGGAGGACCTGCTATTGCAGGGGGCAGTGTATCATACCCAGTTGCAAATGTTCAACCTCACTAACTGGAGGTTGAGAGGTGACAACTAGATAGCATTGGTACCACTCAAGTGGTCACACTATGTTAGCCCCCCATAGAGTCTCTGCCAATAGTGCAGATGGTAACACTTGGAGTGTCCTTTCAGTCTCGGATGTAGATAAAGGTTAGATCCACTGGCAGCATAATGAGTTACGTGGTGGCCTTTTTAATAGACTGGTCTAGAGAAAGGCCTTAGTTCCACTACCCTGATAAGACAGGTGGTGGCTATTTTAGACATCAGGGGGACAAAAAAGAGAAAGTTCTTGATCTTACAACCCGCAGGTTAAGAGGTTCCTTTAGGGGGCAGTACATAGGCCCTACTAGGAAGCTGAATGGGGTATGCTAGGTTCTGTGTAAGAAGCCCTGTGAAACAATGGTTTCTTGAAGCTTGAAGAAGCTGACGTGCAGATTTCTACTAGGAGGTTTTTTGGATCTGAGGGTCATCAATAGACAAGAAATTATGCATTTTTCATGTTGATAAGGTTGCATTCAAGGTTCCCTCTCAACTGAGTTGGTGTGAGCTGGCTCACAGTTTTTGGCCTCTGGCTTCCACATGCTCATCTTGGCTTGGGGTGTATGGCCTTGGAGTGGACTAGTTTATGCAGTGGCTGGCAACTTTGGTGTCGGTGGCTTGCAGGGTGGAATTTTGGCTCATGGGACTCCACAGCTTAGAGGGAGTATTGGTTGTGTGATGCCCAGCACCGGTGGTTATTCCTAAAATTAATTCTCTTTTCATAGATCAGAACATGCAATTCTACCTTCATTCTCTTCTAATCCATTACTTGACAGAAAGAAAGAGTGAAACTGTTTGAATGTTCGTAGGGTCCTATGTCCTGCCCAGAAAGGACTAACCCACTCAGATCCATTGAGGCCTTGCTCCTCTCTTTTAGGAGAGTATCTTTAGGGAAGCAGTTCACAGCTTCAACTTTACATTGGTGGTTGAGGGGATGTATTAGGTAGGCCTATAAAGTTGAAGATTTAGATCCTCCCCAAAGTTTTACAGCTCACCTTTTGAAGGGAGTAGCCATCCCGGTGGCCTGTAGTTCCTTTCCTTCACTGGAAGTTATTTGTAAGGCAACCACATGGAAGTCAATTCATTCCTTTACCAGGCACTACAGGATAGATAAGCTGGCCTCAGCATAGGTTGCTTTCAGTAGAAGGGTTCTAAAGCATGCTGTCTGCCTAGGGAAGCTGCTAAACCCACCCTGGGATGCACCGCTTTGTTATGTCCCAGTAGTAAGGACTGACCCACTACCAGGACCACCGGAGAATGGAAGCTTTGTCTCACTTACCGTGAAGCTAAGCAGGAGGGGAGAGAGAGGTAAGAGCAGCAAGCAAGGGGAAGCGCTACAGTTTAGGACTCACCAGGCCTCTATAGGAAGTTGGGGGCACTTCCCCCAGAGGCCCCCTCATAGCTACAGGCTTTAAGACCTTTTTGATTAGGACAGAAAGCATCCAGAGAGCAGATTAACTTTTTATAAATGTATCCACATAAGAACATAAGAGAAGCCATGTTGGATCAGGCCAGTGGCCCATCCAGTCCAACACTCTTTGACACACTGTGGTCAAAAAACCCAACTGCCATGAGGAGGTCCACCAGTGGGGCAAGGACACTTTAAGACTTCCCACTGTGCCTCTCCAAGCACCAAGAACACAGAGAATTCCATCAATACGATGTGACTAATAGCCCCTGATGGACCTCTGCTCCATATGCTTATCCAATCCTCTCTTGAAGATGTCTATGCTTGTAGCCACCACCTTCTGTGGCAGTGAATCCCATATGGTAATCACTCTTTGGGTGAAAAAGTACTTCCTTTTATCAGTTCTAACCCGACTGCTCACCAATTTCATTGAATGTCCACCCCAGATCTGGGCAGGAAGATGCAAAAGATGCCTATTAGGAAGGCTGTGAGCTAGAAAATCTCTGACTCAAATATGCTACAAACTGATTGTTGAGAACGCCAGGTAGCAGCATGAGATTGATTGAGCAGAAGTCACAATTATGATTTTACTAGTGTAGAGACCAGAACTAACACCTGAGCAAAAGAGCAGGGGAACAAGAAACAAGACAAGCACAAGAAGGTACACCAGTGTGAAGAATGAGCCAGTACTAGCAGGTTCGGTGCTCTCTCTTGCCTCCTCTTTATCTTTCCTGGCTAAACTCCATCCCACTATTGCTAGCTATCCAGTTTCCTGAGCTTGTGATTGCACTGTGCTGCATTCCCAACTCATAAAAGATAATCTTTCTTGAGCAGAAGGCAATATATGAAGACTATTAGTGGCATCTCTGGTAAGGGAGGCTGGTGGCCAGGTCTGGAAACAGGAGGTAATGAATTGATTTCACAGAGAGGCAGGATACCTCACTCAAAGCACATGCATGAATTTCTCTGTTCAGAGCCTTTATTTCTTTGTGTCCGCAAGATGAAGGGTGTCTTGGCCAGGCAATGCTGGATGAAGAGGGGACTTTTGTGGGGCAGGGACCCTAAATCTGCCCATTCTGAAAAGGAATTATCTGCACTGCTAAGTGGCCTTGCTTTACCACCCAGTTGTACAGGGACTTGTAATCTAGCAGGTGGGTTGTAACCCATGGTTGAACACCTCTGCCTTTAATGGACTTGGGCAGACATTATTCTGTAGTAGTTTCAGATCACTTGACTTCATACCACCTGAAAGTCAGAAATAACAATATTGGCTGACAGATGCTTAAAGTGCTATATAAATGCCTGGTAGTGATGAGGACAGCATGTCCACTGATACATTCTCATCAGTATATAATTCTCAGTGTGGCTGAAATCCAGTGACTGGGACCATGGGAAGATAAAACATAGCTTTCTACAGACCCAAGAAAGGCCATGGGTTTGCAGGAAAACCCCCCCTGTAATTTAAAAAAAAACCCATATTGGAGCAGGTTGATTAAAAGGTGCTTGTAGTTTTAAGAAATGGATGGTCTCAGTGTCATTTGCTAGGCAACTGCAACAGTATTGTCAAGCTTTGGTTTCTGTCAGGAAAAGAAAGTTGGAGGGCCCTTAGCAGGGCTGTTTTGGTCTTTGAGGGAGAATTCAAGTTGGATGACAGCAGCCAATGGATAACTTGCAGTCACACACTTTGTGTGACTCACCTAGGGCCAGTTGCTTGCTACTGTTCAACGTCAGACACCCCACACAAGCCAATGGTTAGATTTTCAGAAAAAAGTCTGAGCGGCCTAGGTTCAAATTCCCACTCTACCCTGGAAACTGTGTCACCATGGGTAAATCACAAAATATCTCCTTAGCCTAGGCTTGCCTAGCAATATGTGGAGACTGGAAGTGTCCCCCTATTACTGCTGATCTCCAGATTACAAAGATCAGTCCCCCTGGAGATAATGGCTGCTTTGGAGAGTGGACTATGGCAGGGGTGTCAAACAAACAGCCTGCAGGCCAGAAGCAGCCCACCATGAGCTCTAATCTGGCCCAAGGCTCTTTCCACTTCCTTCCCTCTTCATCCCCTTCCATGCCCAGATGGCAAAGCTGCTGAACTTCCCAGTTCCCAGCCATGTGAGTTCCCAGCTGTCTTTTTCTTAAGTCTGCAGCGTACTTGTTGAAGCTCAGCAGGTCTGGTTGCAGTGGCTGCAGGAAGGGTTGGAAGCAATACTCCCTCTAAGCTGTAGAGTCTTGCGAGCAAAAATTCTACTTTGTGAGCTACTGGCATGAAAGTTCTGAGCTACTGCATAAATTAGTTTGCTCTGGGGCCATTTTTCCTGAGCTAAGACAAAAATGTGTGAGCTGGAGGCTAAAACATGCTAACTCTGCTTAGAGGAAACACTGGTTGGGAGAAGCCACACTGGGCCGGCAGCTGGGAGCCACACAGGGCTCACTGCCATTGCTGCTGTCATCATTGGTGGTGGTGGGGGGGAGATTTCTGGCAGGCAGGGCACCCAGATGCCATTCAGGGGTTATCATCATTACTGGTGGGGGTGGAAAAGCCTCTGCAGGTCCAGCGGATGGGAGCCAGACAGGGCTAACTTCCATTGTCACTAATGGGAGGAGGAGAGAGAGAGGCTGGACCCACCTCCCTGGACCTTCCTCTTTTGTGCTTGCCTACTTTCCCAGGGGAAATGAGAGAGAGTGTGTGGGCATCAGCAGAGGCCAGGTAAAGGCGTCCTCCTCCTGCCCCCCTGTGTGGAGCTCCTGCCACTTTGGGGGGCCTGGCCAGCTGGAAGCCACACAGTGAAGACCCCCCCCCCCCCAATATCATGGGAAGGGAAGGATCAGGGAGATCTGAGGTGAGTAACAGTGGGACCAGGGGTGGCCCAAGCTGCATGCAGGATTTGGTTGTGGTGGTGAGGTTGTTTGCTGGCCTGGGTGGGAAAGGAAGGATTGGTGAGGTCCAGGGCAAGTAGCAGAAGTGGTGGGCTGGGGGTTGCTCATGCTATTTGTAGGATGGGGGAGACTGCTGGCTGGCCTGGTGGGAATGGAAGAATCAGAGAGGTCTGGGGCAGCTATCACAGCAATGGGCAGGGGGGTTGCCCATGCCATGTGCAGGAATGGTGGGGGGAGACTGGGTGGGAAGGCAATGATTTGGGAGGTCCAGGGGGCTTCATTATTTCCTCTCTCCCCATCTATTTGCTTTCCTCCCTCCCATTTGTTTCTTTCTCTTTCCTTCAAAAGTGGGTCTGGAAGCTGTGTGGAGACCAGGAAGAATGTGTAGGGGATGATATCTCCCTCAGCAAGTACCAGGGGTGGGCCCCTCTTGTTCATTTAGAATTATACGGTTGTTTAATTGCAACTAGCCCTCGTGTCTCGTTTTCTTTTTCCTTCCTTTCTCCTCTGTTTCCCTCCTAATACTGTTGTCTCTCTCTCATGCACTCTCACAACTTTAATGCCAGTAGCTCACAAATTAGAGTTTTTGCTCACAAGATTGCTGGAAAAGATGGTTGGGGGAGGAGTTGGCAAGAGATAGGAAAGTGCTTTTTGTTCTCTGGTGGGCACAGTCAAATTTGCAGCTCTGCAGGTTTATCTGCGTGTGTGGTAAAGGGTAAGATGTCTTGTGGGTGAGCTGAATGGCATGCATTTGGGGCGCAAGGCACCTGCTCTGGAAGGGGCATGTCTTTAGGATTATTTAGGAGGGGAACTCCCTCCCCCCCTTTTGGCAGCCTCTCCCCTATCATTGGAAAAATATTTTCTGTAATTTTTGACCAATTCCCCTTTATGGATCATGTGTGGCAAATAAGATTAGTTAGTTCAGTTTATTTCTAGACGAGATCAGTTCAAAAAATAGTAATAACAGCAGTAACTGCCCCAATCATTTCATTGCTCAGTGGGGAGTGGAAACAGCTATCAAGCATCTGCAGCGGGCTGTGGTGGGACTCTTAAGGTGATTAAAATGGCCTGTGTGGAACCGAAGGGTGGATGGTGGGGAGGCAAACATCTGCAATTTTTCTCCCTCCCCACCCACCCCCTTTGCTCAATTTATTTGCATTAATTGGGTGTTGGTTTGATAAGGAAGAGAAGCTCCGCTATGGAAATGTGGCCCACTTTCGAAATGGAGTAATCTTCATGTAGTTGCTTCTCACCCTCTCTTGCTGCCAGTGAACTGCAGAATATGAATACAGGGGTACTGGCAAAACCTGAAATGTTTCATATGTTATGCATAATGATATTCCGCTAAAAATCTACTGGGGTAGGCTCCAAGTGTAGTATGGTGGTGGGAATGTTGTTTTTTTTTTTTTTTTAAATTGTTATTTGCTTTTCTTAACAATTTATTGTAATTTCACAACATAAATATAACAAAATAAAATAATATGGTAAAGTACAATAGTTATAAATTAATAGACTATAGTAAAAATACAGCATTTTAACTAACATGTCTATTTTAAAGATATACTAAGAAATGTTTAGTATTTAGTTGTTTCAAACACTTTCCCTCAGTAAAGAGTCTATATAATGGTTATTTGTCAAGGACTTCTCTGAACCTGCATGCAAAGAACATCCAGGTACCTTGAGCTGATAACTGCCTAAATGTTTGAAAAGGGACTGTTTTAGCCCATTTATTATTGGAGGCTTCCTCTAAGCTGTGGAGTCTTGTGAGCAAAAATTCTGCTTTGTGAGCTACTGGCATTCAAGTTGTGAGGTACTGCAGAAATTAGTTTGTTCTGGAGCCATTTTTCCTGAGCTAAGACAAAAATGTGTGAGTCAGTGGTTAAAAAACTGTGAGCTAGCTCATACTAACTCAGCTTAGAGCGAACACTGAGTTGCAGCATGCTTGGACTTCAGTGGGCTTCCAGGGGAAGAGAATTCTTGTTTGTGGAAGTGAAAAGCAAGATGAACTTGAAACAGCAGCCACTTGGGTCTGTAGAGTTCTCAGTTATCAATAATCCCTGTTCCTCCAGTCTTCTTGGAGGTAGTGTTTGTTTAGTTAGCATTGTTTTTACTTGGGCTATCCAGGTCATTGCTCAGTTGAAAATCTTCTTGGCATGTAGAGTTCTATCCCTGGCACCTCCAGCTAAAAGAACCATGCGGTGGCTTATTATGAGAAACCATGCTGTGGCTTATTATGACAGCCTGAGACCCTGTAGAGTTGCTGCCACTCTGAGCAGACCTGGGGGAGAGGGGGGGAGAGAGAAGCTTACAATGACCAGCCATTTCATGTTTTCTCCTGGATTTTAGGCTCAAAGTATTGAGCATGAGCGCAGGTTGGGGAAAGTAAAGTCATGCTCTCTGCACAAACAGAGAAACTGCTGTTGCTAGCCTTCAGAGTGTGGTTAGGCTGGGAAAGGCTCAGCAGTGGGGGTAGGATATGGCAGGGATGGCCAACGGTAGCTCTCCAGATGTTTTTTGCCTACAACTTCCATCAACCCCAGCCAGCATGGCCAATGGCTGGGGCTGATGGGAGTTGTAGGCAAAAAACATCTGGAGAGCTACCATTGGCCACTCCTGGGATATGGAATTCCACCCCATGAGTTTTGCACACACCAAATAGTGCACTTTCAATACACTTTACAACTGGATTTTACTGTGTGAAATGGCAAAATCCTCTTGCAAACTGTATCTGAAGAGGACTGACACTGCATTATTTAGTATGGAAGCTCCCTTATTTGCCAACTTTGGGGTGGGAAATACAAGGAGGTTTGAGGTGTAGAGTCTGGCTATAGCTCAGTTAGGGGAGAGGGTGGGACGTCAGCAAGGTCTAACTCTATGCATCCCATCCTCCAAGGCTGCTATTTCTCTAGGGGAGCTGAACTCTGTAGTCTGGTAAAAAAGGAAAGAAAGAAAAAAAATAAAGGTGCAAGCACCAGTCGTTTCTGACTTTGTGGTGACATTGCATCATGACGTTTTCATGGCAGACTTTTAACGTGCTGGTTTGCCATTGCCTTCCCCAGTCATCTACACTCTCCCCCCAGCAAGCTGGGTACTCATTTTACTGACCTCGGAAGGATGGAAGGCTGCTTGAGCTGGCTACCTTAACCCAGCTTTCTCCGGAATCAAACTCAGGTCATGAGCAGAGGTTGGATTGCAGTACTGCAGCTTACCACTCTGTGCCATGGGGCTCCTTACTTGTAGTCTGGGGTCAGCTGTAATTTTGGAAGATCCCGGGACCCCACCTGGAGGTTGGTAACCTTGTTTTACAACCTGGCCGACAAAGTCCCATTTATGTCAGAACTTGTAAGAAATGAGTTCAACATGTCTGCTCTATGGCATTGTACCAAGCTGAGGTACTTCACCTTCCCAGAGCCCAGGTTTGGCAACCCTAAGTTAGCCTGCTTCACAAGACTGTTAGGATAAAATGGAGAAAAATTATGTAAGTTGTTTTGGGCCCCCATTGTGAAGAAAAGTGGGAAAAGAAAAGAAAATATGAATGGAGTAAATGATGAATATAGCCAAAGATGAGGGTGGCAGATAAAAGGTAAGTTGGTGGGTGGGTGGGAAGGAGAGAAAGCTGCAGGGAAGGGTGAGAATTTGGGGGCTGCCAGGAGAAGGGAAGGAAGAAATAGTGTGGGTGGGGGATACAGGGGAAAGTGAGATACTCTCTACAAGCACTTGCAGGTTCCTCATCATACAACTGGGCCCAGCTCACCTGGCATTATAGAACTAGGCCAGAGTTTTCCCAGAGAAAGGCTGCCAGAGGAGGGAAGGAGGGAAAGGTAAGGACAAGTAAAAGGTAGGTTTACTGGGGGTGGGAAAGGGAAAAGGGGAGAGGCTATGAGGACTTTCAGGAAAAGGAAAGAAAACATGCCCCACCCCAGTTTTTGTGGGTCCTGCACTTTTATTCCTAATTAGAATAATAATTTCCTATGCATTTAGTGGCTTTATTAAATCTAAATAAAGTAGACCTGTGGCATTCTTCTTAGCAAGAAAATCAGTGTAATTTTGAATGTATGTACTAGATTATTACATTTATATCCCACTTTTCATATACCCAAGTGGCCCCATGGTGCAGAGTGGTAAAGCAGCAGTACTGCAGTACTGTGGTCTGAACTCTGCTCACGTCCTGAGTTCGATTCCGACAGAAGCTGGATTTAGGTAGCCGGCCCAAGGTTGACTCAGCCTTCAATCCTTCTGAAGTCGGTAAAATGAGTACCCAGCTTGCTGGGGGGGAAGTATAATAGACTGGGGAAGGCAATGGCAAACCACCCCGTAAAGTGAAAACGTTGTGAAAACAACATCACCCCAGAGTCGGAAATGACTGGTGCTTGCACAGGGGACCTTTCCTTTTCCTTTCATATACCCATTGCCTCCCAAAGCAGTTTACATCAATAAATTGGAACCAGGCTGATCTTAGAATTGTGGAGTTGGATGGGACCTCTTCCTTGTTTATCTTCTTACTTGAAGGTATGTAGTATGGCTGTTCTGAGTCTTCAGGCTTGTGGCAAAAGGAAGAGACTTTGCTCTCCCTTCTTCAGTCTCAGTTATGCAGCTTGTAAAAGCCATTTAAAGGAACCCTTTAAATGGCTTTTGCAGGCCATACTGCATCATGAACCTCAGACTGATTCAGTAAATGGAAAGGGTTGTGCCCATCCCTGCTATTTTATATTTCATGTGCATTTTTTTTAAAAAAAAAATCTTTGATGTGCTTTGGATAACCAGTCTGAAGATACCTGGATTGCTTTAAATCCCATTCTTAAATACTACAATTATATAGTTATCAGGAAACTCTCCCTTTGGAAAGAAGTGATTTACTGTAGATCTTTTGCTGTTGAGTCTACTATTTCACGTGCCAGCCTTTTAATATTCTTGGATAGAAATTATATGATCCCACAGTTTTGAATTTATTTCCTGTTTTAATTTTCTTCTTGGTCTCAGATGTACTAAAAACCCCTCCGCTGCCATGTTCCAGTTGCCCATTCAGCAATACTGTTTCAATTTTGGCCATTTTACTAACAAAAAACAAAATTTAAAAAAATCAAGAACAGCTTAATTGAGAAGTATTTGTGCAGTACATCTGTCTGACTCAACTATACAGTCTCCGCATTTGGTATATTTGTGTCACTGTTGTCTTGTGTTTATGTTCTTTACTGTTCTTGTCCTCCTTAACTTTAGTATTCCTTATGTTTGTTAAAATTCTCTTATCTCTTACTAATTCCCATCATAACTATATTGAGTGACTAATTAGTTCTCACACAATTTTCCCCTGAAGATTCCTTTAAATATTTTCATCTATCAACATATTCATTCTGTTGATCTGTTATTAGGCTAATCATATTAGGTTTCCAGAGAGAATTTGTCTTACAACCTTCTGTCTCACCTACATAGTACTTGAAATGAACAGAGTGCATCAGACAGTGCTGTATCAGAGCTGAATACAGCAATACTGTTTCTTTCTCTGTCTTAAGAGCAACATTTCTTTTAATATGTCCACAAATGTTATTTATAAAATCTCTAAGCATATTCTTATGCTTGCAGCCTGCAGCATAGCTGCTAGGCTGTATGAGCAGAGTTTGCTTCCCTGGATGGGAAGAGTCAGGGGGCGCCCGTTTCGGCGCGCAGAGAAAAAGGCGCTCCTTGTCGGCTCCTTCGTCTTGGCAGACGATTGGGCTGAGGCTTTTCTTTTGTCTTTGGTTGGACGTCGGGGTTTGTTGTGGCAGTCGACTGGGCAGCGGGGGGTGAAGCGTTGGCTGGAGCGTCGGCTGCATTGCTGCGGGCTGGCGGTGGCATCAGAGGCAGTGGAGAACGTGGCGTTGTCCTTCTTGTTGGCTGAGTCTGCCTAGGGTTTCGGGTCTGCTGGGGCAGGGGTTGTGGAGCCCAGGGGTTGGTCTTTCCCCTTTTAATTTTTGAGGGTGTGGGCCTGTGGGGCAACCTGGGTTTTTTTATTATTGCCTTGAGGTTGGCAGGTGGCCATTTTGGAGAGCCTCCCCCCCCCATTTTTCTCCTTTTGGGAACATTGGTGTGCAGCAGAGGCTTTTGTGGCCATTTTGAGTTCCCTTTCTTCTTCTAGGGGAAAGCCATTTTAGAGTGGAGCTGCAGGAGGCCATTTTGTGGTCTTGTGCTTGCTATTTAGATGGCTGGTAGAAAAGGGTCGGGCAAGCCCAAAGGAAAAAAGCCAGCGCCTAAGGTACCCAAGGCTCCTGCGAAAAGGCCACCACCGCCGTTATCCTCTTTTGATGAGGAGGGTGATATGGTGGTTGATTCCAATATTGCTTGTAGATTGAGAGCATTGGAACAGGCAGCGGGCATCCTTTCTCCAGGTGGGGAGGATGGTGTGAGGCAATCTAAGAATGGTAAGCAGGCGAGTATTCTCACCAGGCTGTCTGTTCTTGAGGGCAGGTCTGGTGGAGTTGTGCCTGGCAGGGACGCTGGCCTTTGCGGTCCGGATGTGGGTTTGATGGCGGCTGGAGCATTGGGGGTCGGTTTGCCATTGGTTCCTGCTGGATTCGGAGGTAGGTGGGTGATAATTTACAGGCGGGGCCTGAGCAGGTTTGGCCATGGGGAGCATGGGGGCCTGTTTCGGCGGCCGGGCAGGGTGCTTCCATGTCAAGCGCGGGGATGCCTGCCTCCTCTGCGTTGGGCGCATTTCAGAATTGGGCTTGGCCATGTGGGCAAGGTATTCCTAGCGTGTACCTGGGCGCAGGGCATTCTGGCATGGCTGGTTCCTTCATGGGGAGGTTGCCTTGCCACTTGGGGACCACTTGCTTCCCGCTACTAGGGAAAAAATATTAAAAGGGGAGTACGTGGATATTTTTTCTCTTCTCTTCTCTTTTGGGAGGTTGAGAAAAAAGACAAGGAAGAATTGGATGAGAAAGAGAAGGAAAAATTGAAAAAATGGAAGGTGGACAGGACCTGGGCTAATTGGCTTCCTGGGTTCTGTATTTATGCCGGGCTGATTGCGAGGGCGCAGCCGTGGCGGGCAGCATCCCTGTTCCAGTATTTGGACATAATTTATAAAGGCTATACGGCCTTTAGTGGATCAGCCTGGTTACAATATGACCAGGAATTTAGGATGAGGACTGCCCTGTATCCGTCCCTTCAGTGCGATCAGATCCATCAGCAGCTTTGGCTGCAGGTTATGTCCCCGGCTAGGCCTAATCTGGGTGATCGCTCTCATAGTGGTCACTTGGTGAGTAGGTCATCCACATCCGCTGCTGGTTCATCAGGCTCTTCCCGTGGTGCAGCGGGGCAGGCGGTTCAACCCCGTATGCTCTGCTGGGAATTTGGATCCCTTGGGGTATGTAATAGGAAGGCATGCCAGTTCAAGCATGAGTGCCCCATGTGTGGTGGTTCCCACTCATTTGACAACTGCCCTAGAGCCTGTGGGCGTAAAAATACAAAGAAGCCTGGCGGGAGCGGAGGAGCCTTTCCAGCTAAGAAAGGGGCCCAGCCCGATAAGGGTGGGACCTCTTGAGCAGTGGCTGTCGAGGTACCCTCGAAGGGTTGATAGTTTGTATTTGTTAGAAGGTTTTAAAGTTGGGTTTAGGATCCCTTTTCAGGGTCCTCGAGTTCCGTTTATGTCAGGAAACCTTAAGTCAGTTCAGGGCTTGGAGCAGGTCATTAGGGACAAGATTGCAAAAGAGGTGGCTGAGGAAAGGATACTGGGTCCTTTTTCACATCCTCCAGTGAGTACTCTTAAAGTCTCACCTTTGGGTGTGGTGCCTAAAAAGGCGCCTGGTGAATTTGGTTTGATTCACCATTTGTCTTTTCCTAAGGGGAAGTCCGTGAATGATGGGATCCTGGAGCACTTATGCTCTGTTAGGTACACCAGCTTTGACCAGGCTATTGCCGTGGTGAGGTGTTGCAGGGTGGGGGCAGAATTGGTGAAATGCGACATTAAATCTGCGTTTCGCCTTTTACCTGTCCGTCCCGATGATTTTGAACTTCTAGGGTTTTCTTTTGAGGGTCAATTTTACATGAATAGAGCATTGCCAAAGGGCTGCTCTGTGTCATGTTCAGCTTTCGAGCGTTTCAGCACATTTTTGGAATGAGCTGTGCGGGAGAAAGTGGATTTGCAGGATGTCGTTCATTATTTGGATGACTACCTTTTTGTGGGTCCTGAGAGGACTGGGTGTTGTGGGCAGTTGCTGTCTGGCTTTGTTGAGCTGATGGCGGAGCTTGGGGTTCCTTTAGCGCCTGAGAAAACTGAAGGTCCAACACAGAGGTTGACCTTTTTGGGGATTGAGGTTGACGCTATTGCGCAGTTGTCTAGGGTGCCTCTTCAGAAAATAGTGGAGCTGAGGGCTAGGATTTCTACCTTTCTTCTTAAAAGGAAGGTTACTTTGTTGGAGTTGCAGCAGCTAGTTGGGCACCTCAACTTTGCTTGCAAAGTGGTTGCTCCTGGGAGGGCTTTTCTTAGAAAGCTGTGTGATGCTATGGCAGGGTTACGCTTGCCTCAGCATAGAACTAGGGTCACCTGCAGCATGAGGGATGATTTGAGGGTTTGGCAGGAATTTTTGGAGTCCTTTAATGGAGTCTTTTTTTGGAGGGACGACATGAGGCTCGAAGCTGAGCTCCAGGTCATGTCTGATCCTGCTGGATCATTGGGTTTTGGAGTCTATTTCCGGGGACATTGGCGCACGGGTAGTTGGCCTGACTCCTGGGCACGGGTAGGAGTGAACTGAGATCTTACATTTCTCGAGTTCTTTCCCATTTTAGTTGTGGTTTGGCTGTGGGGGAAGGTTATGGCAAATCACATTGTTCATTTTTGGTGTGATAATATGGCGGTGGTCTACGTCATTAATTCCCTTTCATCCAAATCTGGCTGGGTTATGAGATTGGTGAGGGCCTTCACTCTGCGCTGTTTGCGACTTAACATTTTGTTTTTAGCCAAGCATGTTTCTGGGGTGAGTAACAGGGTGGCTGATGCTCTATCTCGTAAACAGATGGAGAGGTTTCGTCAGCTGGCCCCAGATGCCGACAGAGAGCCGGTGCCAATGCCCCAGGAGCTATGGCTGATTGGAGAGCCGAGGCCTGCAGAGCGATAGGTCCAGCCATTGTGCCCAGCACCATGAAGTCTTACGAACGGGCTGTGCGGCAGTTTGAAGACTTTAGGGCTGAGGTAGGGTATTGCAGGGTTTGGCCCGTCCCAGTGGAGCATTTGCTCCATTACTGTGTTTCGCTGCGAGGTAAGGGGTTGGCCGTGCGATCCATTAGGGGGCGCCTGTCTGCATTGGCTTTTGTCAGTAAGGTGCTGGATTATAGGGAAGAAACAGCTGACTTTCGCATTCGAAAGATGCTGGAGGGGTGGGCCAGAGAGGCTGGTCCCGGGGTTGATATGCGGAATCCTTTGTCTCCTTCGATTCTGCGGGGTTTGAAGAGGGTTTGGGACGTGGTGTGTGCTTCGTCATTTGAAGCATGTTTGTTTCATGCTGCATCTTTGTTAGCTTTTTGGGGGGTTCTTAGAGTAAGTGAGCTGGTGGCACAGTCTAGAAATGATGTTTCTGGTAAGGCTCTGTTGTTAAGGGATCTGCAGCTTTTTGCAGGTAAGGCAGTCATCACTGTCCGTCATTCTAAGATGGATCAGTTGCAGAAGGGTACGGTGCTCGAGTTGGGTAGTTGTTCAGAGCTTGAGCTGTGTCCAGTTACTGCGTTGGCTGCTTATTTGGCAGTTAGGGGGCCCATGGAGGGGTTTTTGTTTATTCATTTGAATGGTTGCCCGTTGACGAAGCATCAGTTTGGGGCAGTAACGTCATGGGCTTTGGGTGAGTTGGGGTTGTCTGGGGTGCGGTTTGGGACCCACTCCTTTAGAATTGGGGCAGCCTCAACAGCGGCTGTCATGGAGTATCCTTCCACTTCCATTCAGAGATTGGGCAGGTGGCGTTCCTCAGCCTATAAGGCTTACGTGCGACCTTTTATTAGGCCGTGAGTGACTTGGTGTCTGTTTATTGTTGGTTCTGTTCTTGTTTAACTGCCAGAGGAGCTGAGTTCTCGTATGCGGCCATAGCCACGTGTTTTGGGCCGCTCATCAGGCTCGGAGAACTGCGGTTGGCTCTCAGCTGGGACTCAGCCAGCATGTGTGTATTGAATGGCGGGGGCGCCGGGTCTTCAGTGGCCAGGCCTGCTGCCTTTGTTGTTTAAAGATAGTGTGGGTCCTCCTCCTCAGGTTTTAATTGTTCACTGGGAGGTAATGATCTGGGACTCTTAAAGGGCAAGGCCTTAGTTTGGCAGGCCCGGCATGAATTCCAGCACATTCGAGAGCGATGGTCTGTGACCACCATAATTTGGTCAGCCATGCTGCCCCGCCTGGTGTGGCGTTGTGCTTGGGGCCCAGCAGCTATAGAAAGGGTCCGGTATAAGGCTAATAAGGAGATCAGGAAGGTGCTGGGAAAGGGGTTGGGCCACTATTTGCCCCATCCGGACATTTTGTTGAAATTTGCTGACCTCTACAGAGGGGATGGGGTCCATCTCTCAGAAAAGGATAATATGCTTTTCCTGAGAGATTTGCAGCAAGGGTTGCGGGTGGCTTTGGGCCTCCCGGTGGGCGCTAAGCCCTAAGTAGAGACTTGGCCTTAGTAGTGGCAGGTTTTTGGGGTTTAGGGCACTATGCGGCTAGGGGTGGACTGTGAAGCATCCCCCGTTTGGGGAATTTGGAGTCTGGCATGATCAGCCTTGGGGTTTGAAGACCCGGGTTTGGAGAATGCAGACTGTCCGGGAGGCTCGGCTAGAGGGTGCCTTTCTGGCGAGACGTGCATGTGGGTTTGGGCCCTCTGGTGCGTGCCTCCCTGCTGGGCCTGCCTGGAGGGAGCTGAGTAACACGCAGCTCTGGTTGGGAGTCTGGGTCTCTCGCCCATTAATGGCAGCGGAGCGGTCGCGGTGACTTTAACTTGTTCATAAATGATTTAGAGTTGAGAGTGAGCAGTGAAGTGGCCAAGTTTGCGGATGATTGGGGAGGGACGGTGGCTCAGTGGTAGAGCATCTGCTTAGGAAGCAGAAGGTCCCAGGTTCAATCCCTGGCATCTCCAAAAAAGGGTCCAGGCATAGGTGTGAAAAACCTCAGCTTGAGACCCTGGAGAGCCACTGCCAGTCTGAGAAGACAATACTGACTTTGATGGACCAAAGGTCTGATTCGGTATAAGGCAGCTTCATATGTTCATGTCTTCATATGTTCATATATGTTCATATATGACACAAAATTGTTCAGGGTGGTGAGAACCAGAGAGGATTGTGAGGCACTCCAAAGGGATCTGTTGAGGCTGGGTGAGTGGGCGTCAACGTGGCTGATGCGGTTCAGCGTGGCCAAGTGCAAAGTAATGCACATTGGGGCCAAGAATCCCAGCTACAAATACAAGTTGATGGGGTGTGAACTGGCAGAGACTGACCATGAGAAAGATCTTGGGGTCGTGGTAGATAATTCACTGAAAATGTCAAGACAGTGTGCGTTTGCAATAAAAAAGGCCAACACCATGCTGGGAATTATTAGGAAGGGAATTGAAAACAAATCAGCCAGTATCATAATGCCCCTGTATAAATCGATGGTGCGGTCTCATTTGGAGTACTGTGTGCAATTCTGGTCGCCGCACCTCAAAAAGGATATTATAGCATTGGAGAAAGTCCAGAAAAGGGCAACTAGAATGATTAAAGGGCTGGAACACTTTCCCTATGAAGAAAGGTTGAAACGCTTAGGGCTCTTTAGCTTGGAAAAACGTCGACTGCGGGGTGACATGATAGAGGTTTACAAGATAATGCATGGGATGGAGAAAGTAGAGAAAGAAGTACTTTTCTCCCTTTCTCACAATACAAGAACTCGTGGGCATTCCATGAAATTGCTGAGCAGAAAGGTTAAAACGGATAAAAGGAAGTACTTTTTCACCCAAAGGGTGATTAACATGTGGAATTCACTGCCACAGGAGGTGGTGGCGGCCACAAACATAGCCACCTTCATATATTTGGCCGCTGTGTGACACAGAATGTTGGACTGGATGGGCCATTGGCCTGATCTAACATGGCTTCTCTTATGTTCTTATGACCCCTAGCCCTGGCCAGGCCGCTGGTGGGGTACCCTTGCTGTTTATTAGTGGCCCAATTTTATACCAATAGTCTGTGTCTGACTCTTTATTCCGTCCTTGGGGAGCAATCTTATGCTTGCAGCCTGCAGCGTAGCTGCTAGGCTGCATGAGCAGAGTTTGCTTCCCTGGATGGGAATAGTCAGGGTCGCCCATTTCGGCGTGCAGAAGAAAGGCTCCTTCGCCTTGGCAGACGATCGGCCCTCCCGCCCGCCCTGCATGTTATGCAGGCAGTTGCTGGTTGCCTCCTTGGAGGAGCCGGGTAGGAATTTTTTACACCTTGGCTGATTGGCAGTGGCTGGGGTGCGTTTTTTGCCTACCCTACATAGCAATGCAGTGGATTGAGGATTTGGCTATCGGGAGGCGCTGTTAAATAGCTGGTCATTTTAGTGGCAGGTTTGGGGGGTTTAGGGTACTATGCGGTTAGGGGAGGACTGTGAAGCATTCCCCTTTTGGGAAATTTGGG
The DNA here is from genome assembly GCF_032191835.1 of Heteronotia binoei. Lineage (NCBI taxonomy): Eukaryota > Metazoa > Chordata > Lepidosauria > Squamata > Gekkonidae > Heteronotia > Heteronotia binoei. Next base: position 71,119,051 of record NC_083243.1, read on the forward strand.
GTCTGGCATGATCAGCCTTGGGGTTTGAAGACCCGGGTTTGGAGAATGCAGACTGTCCAGAAGGCTCGGCTCAAGAGTGCCTTTCTGGCGAGACGTGCGTGTGGGTTTGGGCCCTCTGGTGCGTGCCTCCCTGCTGGGCCTGCCTGGAGGGAGCTGAGTAACACTCAGCTCCAGCTGAGGGGGCTGGGTCTCTCGCCCATTAATGGCAGGGGAGCGGTCGCAGTGACCCCTAGCCCTGGCCAGGCGGCTGGTGGGGTACCCTTGCTGTTTATTAGAATATTGAATAAAGTGGCCCAATTTTATACCAATACTCTGTGTCTGACTCTTTATTCCATCCTTGGGGAGCAAACAGTTTATAAGAGAGCTGTACGCAAAGGACACTGAAATAGGAGAGTTTGTTTTATTTGTTCCCTTTATATACTTTCTAGGAAATTCCAGGATGACACAAATTGCCCTCTTCATTGACTTCAAGAATCCAGTACCCAACATGTCTCTCCTTAATGAATCTCTCTACTTATATGTCTGGCTAAGGAGTGCAGTCTGGTGTGCAGTTTTGCACTACTTTCTTTACTCCAAGAGGTCCTAATGAATGCTGTGATGCTGACAGACACCTGTTCTGATGCTTACCAAGGTTTTCAGAAAGTGGGTGGGGCTTGGTGGAGGTTTTACCAAGCAAGGCTTCTAATTGGCCATTGGAAATTTGATTCCCTTTATAGACTTTTTTAAAAAGTTGTTTCAGCAGCAGCTGCCACCACAGTACAAAGATTTTCACTGAGTGAAGATAAGCTATTTGTATGCTAGAAAATATTTTAAACAATATGTTCATATATAAAGGCATCTTGTTAAACAGAGTATCTGCTTGAAATGCTGATGAGCTACTATTATAGTTATGTAGAACCCCCTTCCCTGACAGTTTGTGGATGGGCCCACTGTCCTATGTTAGAATTCCAAAGGTGCCCACAAGCTGAAAAAGGTCAGGGACCAGTGGTTTACTCTGCCCATATCCACCTGTGTTACAACGTCAGATAGGATCTTTCTTTAGCCAGGTGACTTTCTTTCACCCTGTCTCCCTTCACATACTTGGTTTTGTCAGTTGCTTTTAATGCTGCAAGAGTCCCAGCTGCCTACTGGCTGAGGGAGTTTTTAAAAACTTCCTTTTATATTTGGGGCCATGTCAGATATAGAGAACCTGTCTTCAGGTGAGCAGTATACATTTTTAAGCTGCTGTGAAATTAGCAAGAGAGGGTTGGTGGCTATCAGGGACCACTTGGGGAGAAATTGATTCTTTGGAAACAAGGATAGAGACTGGGGGTGAGGTGGGGGAGCCATAACTTCTGCCACAGAGGAAATGTTTAGACTCTTCTTTGTGATGCTCCAGAACGGGGAACAAAGGCAACAAATTCCTGGAAGTTCCATTATGGAGTTAAGATGTTTGCCAGACAATAGATTTTAGGCCAGAATAAGATGCAGTCCTGTGAATGTTATTTTGTCACATTAGGAAAACTGACTAGGACTGAGGTTTCACTGTCCTAGGGGAGTCAGGTTAGTGAAGATAAAAATCCAGCATGTATCACTGTGCCATCCACCCTGTATCCTGCTGTGGGGGTTCTGTTGGGCACACGTGGCATTTGTAGGGTATTTCCCTTTCTAGACATCTCTCAAACATTGTGAGGGGGAAAAAGGAGCAGCTATTGCAAGTAGGTTTTGGATTTGCTCATGCAAACATAAATTTAGTTCTTCCATTTCAGTGTAATTAAGTTAGGATTAGAAGATTGTTGGAGAGGGATTGTGGCTATGGATAAAGACTATAGTTCAGAGGCAGCACATACGCTTCTGTTTTCAGAAAAAATGACAGAAGAACTAAGTTAAAAAAAATCCTTGGCAAAATATAATATTCCAGAGCTCAGGAACAGGGAATCCTTTTTTTTTGGCAAATACCTAAAGGTTTGAGTTTTTTAAATCAAATGCCAAATTCTTATTTTCACAAAAATATGTAACTGGTTGCTAAAATTACCCACCTTTCCACAGATTGAAAGGCAGCAAATGTAATAACAGTCTTTAGAAGAGGTAATGAAATCTGCTAAGGAAAAAATCAACATGGATTCTGTAATGGGTTGGCCAATCTCACAAATATTATGGAGTTCGTTGAGGAGGGGTAACAAAAATGTGGACTGTGATGTTTCAGTAGACATTAGAAACAGACTTTAAAGAAGTCTCTCAACAAAGGCATCTAAGTAAACGTGCTGGTCATGTGATGAGAGGATGAGTTCTCTTATGAATTAGAATCTGGTTAAACAACAGAAAGCCAAGTGTGTGAGTGAACTGATTATATTTGCAATGGGTTTTGGCAAAATTGGCATTGTAATTTATTTGTTCATAAATGAGTTGGAATTGTTATATGTATGTTGTCCTAAGCTTGGCTCATGGTTATCCATAATTCTACAATTACTGTATTTCTTTCATTCATATTTTCCTTTTTTTTACTAAACTAATGGCTTCCTTTCAGATAGGTAACTGTGTTAATCTGCAGTAGTGGAATAAAAGTTGAGTCCAGGAGCACCTTAAAGGCCAACTTAATTTTCAAGGTTTTTTTTTAAAGAAATGAGTCAAAGCTCAGTCATTCAGCTTAAACGTTGGAAAATTGTGTAAATCTTTAAGGTGCTACTGGACTTGAATTCTGTTCTCATGGCTTCCTTGTGTTTGCTATAAACTGCAGATTTCACTACTTTGTTCATATGTTCATAATTGATGAAACATCTGAATTCTAAAGTGAAAATTGTAGGGCTCTGAGTTGGCCTGAATGTTACAACCTCTGGCCTAAACTCTGTTACCCAAGCCCAGTTATGTTAGGAGCTAACTGGTGAGAAGCAAACAGATACATTTAGAAATGAGCTTTATTCCCTTCCTTTGTTTTGTTGCTGAATCCTAAAACTGAAAACACTGACCCTTGGTAAGCCATGGCTCAGATTAAGGGCAGATAAAATTGTGATATATTTAGGGCAGACGAAAGGAAATACTTCTTTACTTAAGAAATAATTAAACTGTGGACTTCAGTGCCAGTGGATATAGTGATGGCCGTGAGCACAAATGACTTTAAAAAGGGATGAGAGAGGTTCTTGGAGGATCAGTTCATCAATCTTTATCAGTATATACAGGGCCTTTTTTGTAGAAAAAGCTCAGCAGGAACTCATTTTCATATTAGGCCACACCCGGTCATCACCATTGTTTAGTATAGGGCTTTTCTGTAAAAGAAAGAAAAAGCCCAGCAGAAGCTCATTTGCATATTAGGCCACACCCCCTGATGCCAAGCCAGCCGGAACTGCGTTCCTGTACGTTTCTGCTAAAAAAAAAAGCTCTGCGTATATACAAAACATAAGAAACCTACATATTCAGAGGTGGCAAACTTCTGAATACCAGTGCTAGGACCCAACATCTGGGGAAAGCCCCATTTGTTGATCCTCCAGGATAACTGTTTGGCTATATGAAACCATTTGCTGGACTAGGTGGACAGCTGTTCTGATCCAGCAGGCTCTTGTTATATTATTATAATATAGGTATTATGAATGAAATTCTACAACTAATTAAACAAAGTTAGTCCAGTAGCATCTTTAGGACCAAGAAAGTGTTATTCAAAGTATGAGCTTTTGTGTGCACACACATTTCTTCAGATACATAGAAATGGAAGAAAACCATTCAAACTTACAAGAGACTGAACAGCAAATTAGCATGTAATATGATGAAAATATTAAGGACTTTGTTGGTGCTAAAGGTGCCACTATGCTCTAACTTTGTTCTGTTGCTTCTGATCAACACAGCTACCTACCTGGATACATCTAATTAACTAATTTTAAAGAAATCACATGCTAGGACTAAGTAGTATTGTTGTCAAAGTTGTCAATAGAGTTGTCAAATTACTCAAGTTTGAATTTATCATGCTAACTTATTAATAAAAGAATTTTAAAAATAAAAATCATATACCTGTCAGCTTAATATTTGTCCAAAGACAATGATGGAAAGGTTGAAAAATTGAAACTGAAGAAACATTTGCAGACTGCAGGTCATCTGCAAAAGTCATTCTAGAAGCCTTTGGGGGTTCTTTGATGGAGAGAGAGGATGCTGTGGTACATGTTATATACTTAGACTTTCCAAAATATTTTAATCAAGTCCCTTATTAAATATTGCATAGGAATATTAGAACTCTTCCAAATGTTTTATGTTGAAGCTTCTCTTCTTAAGACAAAATTGGTCACTCTTTAGGTCAGAGTGACCACTTTAGTAACTGTGGAAGGCTTTACCATTTGGTATAAATTATTGATCCCAGCCCTTGAAAAAGATCTTACTTCCGTTGGAAATGATCTTCGGACAAGGGATCTCAGGAGCAAGAGACTTCAGTGTCTTTCTGAGAGTTTTATTGTCTTCCAGAGTTTTTTGTCTTGTTACAAAATAATTCTTTGAGCACTCTGTTTGAAGGACTTTTGTTTTATAGAGTGGACTTGTTTAATGAGATGTGGACTGAGAAACTTACCAGTACTTTGCTACTAATGGAGATGTAGGATTTGAATATTTTGTACTGTTGGAGATATATTGCAAATAGCTTTGTATTTACTGTTGCATATAACATATACATTTCACTGTGATATAAGATATTGAATTGAATGAGGAGTGCATTTTCCTGTGTTCTGTATTGGGGTGGCCAACAGTAGCTCTCCAGATGTTTTTTGGCTACAACTCCTATCAGCCCCAGCCAGCATGGCCAATGGCTGGGGCTGATGGAAGTTGTAGGCAAAAAAAATCTGGAGAGCTACCGTTGGCCACCCCTACTCTATATAACTGTGAAGCTGTTCTTCTGCTATGAAGTGTGCACACACTGCCAGGTTGACCCACAAAAGAGGAGGTTTGGATATGAGCAGTTGTTGTTCTTGCCTCTTGGCAAGGTGGCACCTTCAGAAGTCTTATCTCAGATGAGTGAACTTGTTCTTAAGATTTCCAATCCAGGCATTTCTGCAGTGTACTAGTTAGGAGAAAGGATCATTGTTTGAACAGGGCTGAAAAAAATACATGCTAAATTGTTATTTTATAGAACCTCTGTTGTAACAGCCCTTAGTGCTTAGGATCTGAGGACGAATCCCCTTGTAGAGGAGGACCCAAAAGCTGCCTGCTTTGTAGTTACGTGCATCAATTGTTTTAAAGTATTTAAAGTATTACACCCTTTACTCTCATTGCTTGCTGCTAGCTATAATGACTAGACCATTCCGCTGGATCAACCTATTTTGTTTACTGAGTATCTTCCCCATTTGGTCAGTTGTTTATGATTTCTTTAAAATATTTTATCCATACAAAACTGAATTACCTCTTATCCCTGGATGTTTGTGGGGGAGGGGGTTTGGGGGGAGGGGGTTTGAATTTGTGAGCTGGTGTTGAGAACTGCAGTTGTCCAGGAGAAGCATCATAAGTCATATACACAGAATATGCTACCTCAGTACTAGGAACCAGGAGACACTCTGTGGGAAACAACTGAGTTTTGTTAAATACTCATTGAGAGCATTTGTAATTCCAAAGCCAAATTGAGTCAAAAGAAGCTCTCATACATCACTATTATGGGTCAGTAACTGGGAGTAAAAGATGAGAAGAAATATAAGCTTTCATCACTGAGGGAAGCAGATAGTGAAAGACCTCAGGGTACTGGTAGTATTTAACTTTATTAATAAGTGAGATGGAGATGGTAATGAAGGAGGTAGGCT
>NC_083243.1:71472291-71567291 GCF_032191835.1 Heteronotia binoei
GATGCATATACATGGACACCTACCTGCAGGCCGGATTCCCATGTGTTGCTGGCCATCCAATACAAAGCTCCCCATTGGTTGACCCTCTGGACTATATGCTGCTCCTTGGCTCACTGAAGGATCAAGAAGAAAACCTGATTGTAGTCAATCGTGGACACAGAGGAAAAAGAAGAGAAGACATACCAAACAATCAGCAACTGTTCCAGTTTTACTGAAACACTACACACAATATCTTGGCTTGCCACGTTCAAAACGGTCACATTTCTGTGCACCGATTGTGTGATGAGGATTACAGAGTAAAACTGTTATAGAATCTACTGGATAAAGAAGATGAGTGATCTGATCTTTGTGTACAGAATCAACTTTGCTACTTACCTTAAATACAAAACACTGCTGGAAATATTGGTTGAATGTGATTAATACATATGCATATTCCATGGTATGCATTTGAATAGACAAACTTCTGTTATACTTTGTTGTGCTCAAAATTATTGCTGTTTTAAAAGCACAAAAGTTATACACTCATTGATTCTGCCCAGGGGTGGAATTATAGCAGGAGATCCTTTGCATATTAGGCCACACACCCCGGATGTAGCCAATCTTCAAGAGCTTACAAAAAAAGAGCCTCATAAGCTTGTGGAGGATTGGCTACATCAGGGGTGTGTGGCCTAATATGCAAAGGAGCTCTTGCTAGAATTCCACCCTTGCCTAGGTTTTATATATGCTGAACATGCTTTATTTTGTTTATTTTGTTTTTTAATCAGAGTTAATTGCTTTGGTTTTTATCCCCCCCCATCTATTTATGGAAAAGAAATTCACTGCTACACATAAAGATTTCTCCCACAGGATTAATAACCTTTGCAGACCTTTAAAGTGAAGCAGCAGGCAAAATCCCCATCAAGTTAAAGCCCAGTTATCACCACATGGAAAACTTTTCATCCAATACTTTAATAGCAGAAAATACAAGTCCCTTTTCAACTAAGGAAATGCACATCACACATAGAAGTTACTGCCACTTGCCCATTTGTAATTCTGACCTTATACAAGCAATATTTTAAAAGGTGGAAGAAGTTGTTGCCAGAATGGTACTTGTAAAATGGTAAAATATTTAGTAAAATTTTTGGTGCATTAATAACCTTTTAATTTTTTTGCCAGTTTTGCAGCATGCCAGACATTGGTAACATATTGTGAATAGTCAATGAACAGATACAATGAGTTTTGCAGCTAGCCTTACAGCGGTAAAAGCAATGCATGCACTGAGGAGTAGTGGGCAGCAAGAAAATGAGATTGTCTTGCTGATTGGATGCAGACAAGCAATGAGCAATTCAAGCACTCCCAGTCAAACAAACTGCTTGTGTCACTAGTACTTGTACCAATTACCAATTCAGAGAGAAAATAAAAAAGCAGTTTCAGTAGATTCAGGGTGGGAAATCTCCAATTAGCACCAATTAGTGAAGTTGCTTCCTATAGCAGAATTCTGGGGACATAAGGGGAGAAAAAAATCCCAGAATGCCTATTGGAAGCACTTGTTTACCAGGTGATGGGACTCTGAAAAATAACTTGGTGAGGATTTGCACTTATGGGACTTGAATATAGATACTATTTGGAACTTGCCTGCTCGATTTGACTGGTCAATCATAGGCTGTACTATTCTTCTTCTGGCATTAATAAACCTGAAAGAGAACACAAAGTACAGGAGAACAAAGTTTGAGTCAAGTGGCTCCTTCAAGACCAAAAAAGTTTTATTCAAGGTATGAGCTTTCATGTGCATACACACTTCCTCAGAGACAAAGTATAGTGATCTGCCTATCAGTTTCAATGCTGCATGTTTTGTTTAATTTTTTTTCATTAGGCTCCTTCTGTTGCTTTGGCGTAATTTCAATACAAACACCACCAATAATATAATTTACTAGATTAGAAATGAACATCATGCATAAAATATATATACAACAATACACAGTTCACTTTAAAAACAATTCCCAAAGGCAAAAGTATTTGACCAACTAGAAACTTGCTAAATTCCATACAAGAAGTTATTTATTTTTGTTGTTCCATTCCTGGCGGCTCAGCTACCATTGCAGCTGCCCATAAATGGGGACCAGGCTTTGCTATTCTGTGCTTTCACAAGGTATTGTTAGGTCAGCAAAGCCATCAATTAGGCTGTCTGAAGTTTTATCACCAGCACAGCAGCAATAAGTGCTGGCCCAGAAAGAACTTCTGCTCTTCTGCAACTCCTGCAGTTTAAGCCTGTAAAGTCAAGGGTCATTTGGAGGTCAGTGCCAGCTGGGGGCGACCTTTTCAACCAAGAGTGGGACACCCAGGGCAGAGAGCATAAGGCAACTTCTAACCATAAACCGGGGCACCTTTCAACTTGACAGAAAGAGGGAATTGCAGGTACATATGTTTAATATTAGGCCTCCAATAACTTCTTCTCCAATCAGGTACCATAGCTAAAGCAGCGTCCTCATCATCTGAACATTAGGCAAAGCCCATTATTCAGCAAGGAAAGCCTGGATTTAATTTTGTGGGTAATCCAAAAATAAGTGCTTGCATATTTCCCCATTAAGTTAATACATAACAAACCACAGCAGATAATATTGCTCAAACTAACCTCAGTAAAACTTTTTTTTAATTGCTTAGTTAAAGTCATTTTCTATCATTCATGAGACACACTTGTTCTGATATCTGTTGTTTTTATCTCCATCTTGTGTGTTTTAAGGATACTTTAGTAGTTGTACTCTATTTTGACCAGCATTTTGCAGTTTAGACTCCAGTTGAGAGAGTCTTAAGAAGTGCTAATGAAGTGAAACATCAGATCTGAATCCTCTTCTGAAATACTATACAGGTCTATTGTCCAAAGTAACTTCTTTGTTCTGTGCACTGCTTGAAGTTCTGATTTAGCTCTAGCTGAAGTTAATAGAAATTTCATTAATTTCTCAGATAAAGCTCATAATTAATATCAAAACTAATTTTTGCAGGGTAACTGGAGCTCTACAATTTGGATACATGCAATTTTAAATACATTAATTTCTTCCCAAAGATTAAAGTCCATTTTACAGATATGGATTTCTTTGAAAACATGCCCTGCAATTGTATACTAGTGAGAATTCTGTCCAACAGATGATACATGTATGTGCCAAAGACTGCATAGGGATAGTCTTGCCTCTTGTATTGTTTTATTTACACGTCAAAGATACTGCATACTACTTAAATTCACCCTGGTTGTTAAAAATGTCTTGCTTTATCAATCAAAGGCAAATGCAAGCATTAAAGATTTCTTTTATAACTTGCTCCTCTAAATAATAATGATTTCTGTGAATCAGGCAATATTCCTAACATTACGCTGTGACTCAAGACATACTTCTGCCTTCCAAGACAAAAGTCTTTGAGAGGACTTAATTTGCTTAGTTGCTTTCCAGTAACATGGCCATGCTGAACAAATGTGGACTGACCTGAGCCTTCTGCAGTCAGCATGCCTTTTATCAGCTGAAGCTAACGCCAACAGAGATTAGCAGAAAAGCCTGATAAGTCTGTTTTCTCTCCTATGAGCTTCTATTAGAGTATGCAGATGGCAAGTTTCAAGGAATGAAACAAGCACGTACTGTATTTGGATGGGTAACACACAACAGATTTTCTTCCACTTTGAGCCTTGCTGACCCTTGCTTTCTTCAAGCCACTGGTAAGGTAAATTAAATTGCTTTTTCAGTTTTTATTTCAGGCCCAACCACTTTTTATTATTTACATCTGGTGGTCCTCTTATTTATGTTCCTTTCCACTTCCTTACAACACTCCCTCACTCACAGAGCTGCAATGCATTATGGTTCTTCATTCTCAGCAGGAGAACGCTACACTGTCTTCAAACAAATAATTAACGGTAAAGGTTAAAGGGGTTCACTGAAAGGTCATATCTTTGGGTAGTCATCAGAATGTATACATTAATTAAAATAGGGACATCCCCTAAAGCTTCCCCCCCCTTCCAAGTGAGTTTACACAACAATGCAGAACACTCAGACAATACATAATCTGTTGATCAAAGAGACACAAGGCTGAATTTTTAAAGTCAAGAACATGATCAATTTAGTATCTTTTATTAGGACCAACCCAATGACACATAACCATCCTAAAGTAATTCATTTCACAGGTTATCTGATGGAAGTGTTAGGATAGCATTTTGAAAATGAAGAAAATTTTGGCGCATGTTGTGTATGTACCGGCTACTCACCCCCCCCCCCCCAAAAAAAGAGAAAGAAGCAGCAGCAAACGAGTTTACTTTTTAAACTTAGAGAAATTTAGCCTCTGGGTGTGTTGCTAATTGATTCAACATACATTTTGTAAGGAAATGGTGAAAGCCCTAGGCCAGTGGTTCTCACTGTCTGTTGTAGTATAGCTGGGGTGTGTGTGTGCATGGAAAGACAAGACATCTTGAAAGATGACTGCAGTTTTATACCCGCCCTTCTCTCTGAATCAGAGACTCAGAGCAGTTTATAATCTCCTATATCTTCTTCCCCCACAACAGACACCCTGTGAGGTGGGTGGTGCTGAGAGAACTCTCATAGAAGCTGCCCTTTCAAGAACAACTCTTGTGAGAGCCCTGGCTAACCCAAGGCCATTCCAGCAGCTACAAGTGGAGGAGTGGGGAATCAAACCCATTTCTCCTAGATAAGAGTCCACACACTTAACCACTACTCCAAACTGGCTCTCAGAGGGAAACAGAGATCCAGCGATGATCCTTTTCTAGACAGAATACAGGACATTTTTCTTTTAGTGGAAGCAGAGTTTTGCAGACTCAAAATCTAGTTTACTAACCATGGAAGCTGTTGAGAGGCATGAATCACAAAGAGATTCTGTTCACAAGTCACAGCAGCTTCTCCTCATCATCCCTGGTTTGTTTTAGCAAAAAGTCTAAGATACTCTGTTCTAACTATATTACAATAACAATAGAAGTTCTTTCAAGGAGAAAGGCAGGCTAAAAATGCAATAAATAGGGAGATAAAATTAGTGCTGGACAAGATGGAAGCAATGCTGATTGGGAAGGTTGAGGTCCACTGAGATTAAAAGTGAAGGTACTTCTGGTCATCAGAGAAAACTAAATAGTGTTATCTGCATTTATGGCCCATGTGTTGATCTGGAATAGCAGTTATAAGTGTTCTTACCCACAAAGTTGCTCTGAGTCAAAAAGCTTGAGGAGTGAACTCCAAGCAACATGAACAGATGGCCAATTTATGCTTCTTTCAGAGACATTTCAGGGAGTTCTGAGAAAGAGCAGAGAATAAGTGATATAAGGTTTGGCTAAGCAGCTGGGGAAGTTGCTGAGAATTTCTGAGTTCGTGTGACTGCTGAAAATTCTGAGTTTGTGGTTGCTGGGGAACTGCTGTCTGTTTGGTTTGATTGGGCTGAAGGTGATTGTTGCTGATTGATTAGGAGTGGCTGTGTTCCCCACCCTCTTTGCATTATTAAGCTGAGCCTTGCCAGAGGCGCGAGCCGAAGGACGAGAGCTAAAGGGCTCTTGGCCTGTGGCTCTTGGCCTGGGGCCTGTGTAAGGACCAGGAACCTAGATCCCTAATTTCCTTGTGCTCCCAATAAGGTAAGTTGACCCTCCAGAAGGGGAGCCATATAAACAAACAGGATTTAAAGGGGACTATATATATATTTTTAAAACCTATCACAAAGGCAGAATGCCAGCAGGGGGGTGGGGGCTTTCCAGTGTTTTGCACTGAGTGTCACATGTATGACTATCTGCCCACAAGACAGAAGTCTTGGCTGTGTGCTCGATGCAAGGAGCTCTTGGTACTCAGGGAACGAGTTCGTACCCTTGAGGCCAAGGTGACTGACCTAGAGAAGCAGAGATAGTCAGTTAGGTACTCGGGGAAGACTCTCGGGGACGTATTAAGATGAGCCCCGCTCTGAATGTGGCAGCCTCATTGCTGCCAGGGAGCGTGAGGGTTGAGAGGGAACACGGCACCATGCTGAGGATAAGGGGAATGCGTCCTCAGAAGGGACCTCTTCTTCAGCTGGTGAGCGGGAATCCTTTCGCACCAAGGAACCATCCCTGGGCAGGGAGAGAGGGGGGGTCTTGGTAGTTGGTGATTCGATCCTTAGGCAAGTAGACATCTGGGTGGCAAAACTGCATACTGACCGCATGGTGACTTGCCTGCTTGGTGTGAAGGTAGTGGACATTACGCGTGTAGTAGATAGGCTGATAGACTGTGCTGGGGAGGAGCCAGTGGTCGTGGTGCATGTTGGCACCAACGATGTGGGGAAATGCAGTTGTGAGGTCCTGGAGGAAAAATTTAGGCTGCTAGGCGGGAGACTTAAGGCCAGGACCTCCAAGGTAGCCTTCTCAGAATTGCTACCTGTTCCACGTGCAGGGCTGGAGAGACAGGCACAACTTAGAAGTCTCAATGTGAGGATGAGATGATGGTGTAAGGAGGAAGGGTTTAAGTTTGTTAGGCATTGGGATGTTTTCTGGAACAAGCGGGAGCTGTACAAAAGAGACAGTCTCCACTTGTCCTCAGATGGAATCAGGCTGCTGGCGCTTTAGTTTTTAAACTAAATCTTGGGGGAAAGCCGACAGGAGATGAAATGTCTCTGGTTTGGGAGGACTCATCTCAAAAAGATGTAGGGTTAGCTGTTACTTTTCTACCAGGTCAGAGTTGTCCACTGAGATGGTGACAAATGGTATGGAGCATCTGCCAAAGTCTTGAGGCGGCAGGAGGAAGGTTGTGGGCTTAACTTGCCTGGGAAATTATAGAAGTTTGTATACAAATGCCAGAAGTGTTCGAAGTAAAATTGGTGAGTTAGAATGTTTAGTGTTGGGGGAAAACATAGACATTGTGGGAATTTCAGAAACTTGGTGGAATGAGGAGCATCAGTGGGACACGGTGATTCCTGGATATCAGTTATATCGGAAGGATAGGGAGGGAAGGGTTGGAGGTGGGGTGGCTCTGTATGTCAGAAAGGGCATACAGTCCAGTAAGACTGAGGTCAAAGAATTAGATTCCCTTCTAGAAATGCTTTGGGTCGAAATAGAGGGTCCAAAAGGAAATTTAATTACGGGAGTTTGCTATCACCCACCAAATCAAAAGATAGAAGATGATTATAATATGATGGAAGGATTAAAGATAGCGGCTAAACGTAAAAACTGTGTCATAATAGGTGATTTTAACTACTCGCAGATTGATTGGGTCAATATGTGTTCAGGTCGAGAGAAAGAGATTGAGTTTCTAGATGCTCTCAATGACTGTGCTATGGAGCAGATGGTAACAGAACCTACCAGGGGTGGGGCGATCCTGAATTTGGTCCTAAGCAATGCCCAAGACTTGGTGAGAGATGTAAAAGTGATCGCACCGCTTGGGAGCAGTGACCATAACGTTATTGATTTCATCATTTGTATAGAGAGTTGCCCCAAAAGACCAGCACAACCACGTTTAACTTTTAAAGGGGTAAATTCTCTGAGATGAGGAAGCATGTGAAGAGGAAACTGAAAGGAAAGGTAAATGCAGTCAAAATCCTTGGGGAAGCTTGGAGGCTATTTAAAACTATAATCCAAGAAGCTCAGATAAAATATATACCACAAGTTAGGAAAGGCACAAACAGGTATAAGAAAAGGCATGGTTAACAAACAAAGTAATTTAAGCTGTAAAAGGTAAGAAGGACTCCTTTAAGCGGTGGAAAGCTAGTCCAAGTGAGATTAATAAAAGGGAACACAGGCTGTGGCAAATCAAATGCAAGACTGTGATCAGGCAGGCAAAAAGGGACTATGAGGAGCATATTGCAAAAAACATAAAGACCAACAATAAAAATTTCTTCAAATATATTAGAAGTAGGAAATCAGCGAGGGAGGCAGTGGGGCCCTTGGATGACCAAGGGGTAAAAGGATTACTGAAGGAGGATAGGGAAATGGCTGAGAAGCTGAATGCATTTTTTGCCTCCATCTAAACTGTGGAAGATGAGAAGTGTTTGCCTGCTCCAGAACCACTTATTTTGGAAGGGGTGTTGAAAGACCTGAGTCAGATTGAGGTGACAAGAGAGGAGGTCCTACAACTGATAGACAAATTAAAAACTAATAAGTCACCAGGTCCGGATGGCATACATCCAAGAGTTCTGAAAGAACTCAAAGTTGAACTTGTGGATCTTCTGACAAAAATATGTAATATCTCATTGATATCTGCCTCCGTTCCTGAGGACTGGAAGGTAGCAAATGTCACTCCCATCTTTAAAAAGGGTTCCAGAGGAGATCCGGGAAATTACAGGCCAGTCAGTCTGACTTCAATACCGGGAAAGTTGGTAGAAACCATTATCAAGGACAGAATGAGTAGGCACATTGATGAACATGAGTTATTGAGGAAGACTCAGCATGGGTTCTGTAAGGGAAGATCTTGCCTCACTAACCTGTTACATTTCTTTGAGGAGGTGAACAAGCATGTGGACAAAGGAGACCCGATAGATGTTGTTTACCTTGACTTCCAGAAAGCTTTTGATAAAGTTCCTCATCAAAGGCTCCTTAGGAAGCTTGAGAGTCATGGAGTAAAAAGACAGGTCCTCTTGTGGATCAAAAACTGGTTTATTAATAGGAAGCAGAGAGTGAGTATAAATGGGCAGTCTTTGCAGTGGAGGAGAGTAAGCAGTGGGGTGCCGCAGGGCGCAGTACTGGGTCCCATGCTCTTTAACTTGTTCATAAACGATTTGGAGTTGGGAATAAGCCGTGAAGTGGCCAAGTTTGCAGATGATACCAAATTGTTCAGGGTGGTGAGAACCAGAGAGGATTGTGAGGCACTCCAAAGGGATCTGTTGAGGCTGGGTGAGTGGGTGTCAATGTGGCAGATGAGGTTCAATGTGGCCAAGTGCAAAGTAATGCACATTGGGGCCAAAAATTGAAGTTGAATCCAATGAAGACAGAGGTCCTTTGCTTGGGCCGTGGTGCCCTGGGAGGGGAAATCCCCCTTCTGGCTTTTGACGGTGTACCGCTGAAGGCAGCCCATAGGGTCAAGAGCTTGGGGGTTGTTCTGGAGCCTTCATTATCAATGGAGGCACAGATAGCGGCCACTGCCAAGTCCGCGTTTTTTCACCTTCAACGGGCGAAGCAGTTGGCCCCCTTCCTTGAGCACCCGGACCAAGCAAGGTGATCCATGCTACGGTCACCTCAAGACTGGGCTACTGTAAAGCTTTCTACATGGGGCTGCCCTTGTGCCAAACCCGGCGGCTGCAGCTTGTGCAGAACGCGGCGGCTAGGCTGTTGTTGGGGCTCCCAAGATGGGAGCACATACAGCCCGGGCTGCACGGACTGCACTCGCTGCCGGTGGTGTACCGAGTTCGTTACAAGCTGCTGGTTATTACCTTTAAAGCCCTATATGGTCGAGGACCTGTCTACTTGAGAGACCGGCTTTCCCCGTATGAACCCCAGAGAGCGCTGAGGTCAGCTGGAAAGAATCAGCTGAATATCCCTGGGCCAAGGGAGGCCAGATTGAAGACCACCCGGGATCGGGCCTTCTCCATAGCAGCTCCCCTGCTTTGGAACCAACTCCCAGAGGAGGTACGGGCCCTGCGATGTTTAGACCAATTCTGCAGGGCCGGCAAGACCCACCTCTTTAAAATAGCCTTCACTTAATACCAAGGCAAGAAAGTCCTGCTGGATATGTTTTACGTTTTAGTCACTGAATTTTATGGAAGATCTTAACTATAGCACCATAATGTTAATCTTAATGCAAGTTTTAATGATTTTAAGGATGATTTTATAATTGAAATTGTAACTATTGTATATGGTTTTACTGTACATTGTATTTACGTGTTGTGAGCCGCCCTGAGCCTGCTTTTGCGGGGAGGGCGGGATATAAATAAAAAGTATTATTATTATTAAAAATCCCAGCTACAATTACAAGTTGATGGGGTGTGAACTGGCAGAGATTGACCAAGAGAAAGATCTTGGGGTCGTGGTAGATAACTCACTGAAAATGTCAAGACAATGTGCAGTTGCAATAAAAAAAGGCCAACGCCATGCTGGGAATTATTGGGAAGGGAACTGAAAACCAATCAGGCAGTGTCATAATGCCCCTGTATAAATCGATGGTGCGGTCTCATTTGGAATACTGTGTACAATTCTGGTCACCACACCTCAAAAAGGATATTATAGCATTGGAAAAAGTCCAGAAAAGGGCAACTAGAATGATTAAAGGGTTGGAACACTTTTCCTATGAAGAAAGGTTAAAACGCTTGGGGCCCTTTCGCTTGGAGAAACGTCTACTGCGGGGTGACATAATAGAGGTTTACAAGATTATGCATGGGATGGAGAAAGTAGAGAAAGAAGTCCTTTTCTCCCTTTCTCACAATACAAGAACTCGTGGGCATTCGATGAAATTGCTGAGTGGTCGGGTTAAAATGGATGAAAGGAAGTACTTCTTCACCCAAAGGGTGATTAACATGTGGAATTCACTGCCACAGGAGGTAGTGGCGGCTATATATATTATATATATATAATTTTTTTGGCCACTGTGTGACACAGAGCGTTGGACTGGATGGGCCATTGGCCTGATCCAGCATGGCTTCTCTTACGTTCTTATGTTCTTTCCAATAAATATAATTGGGAGTGCTCCTTGGTAAAGTAGTCACCTTAGAAAACCAGGTGGCTGTGGTGGCTCAGAATGCTTTTGCCCAGCTTTGGCTGATGCACCAGCTGCACCTGTTCCTGGTTCAGTCAGATCTAGCCACAGAGATCTATGCTTTAGTTACAGCTAGACTGGTGTATTTCAATGTGCTCTACTTCGGGCTACCCTTGAAGAGTGTTCAGAAGCTGCAGATGGTGAAGAATGCTGTGGCTAGACTGTTGGGTGGGCCAGCTACTGGAAACATGTGACCCCAATACTACAGGAATCACACTGGCTTCTGATCTGTTCTCAGGCCCAATTAAAGGTGTTGGTTTTGTCTTTTAAAGCCCTGCATGGTTTGGGACTTTACATTACAAGATTTTACTTTGAATTAGACTTGGATATTTGTAGCTGTAGTTGTTTCATCCTCTGATATGCTGATGTGGTGGTATCTCTTTGCATCTAAAATTAATCTTGGTTTAGCATTCTGTGACAGCTATAGTTTCTAAAGTATAATCTTCATTGGAAGCCTCAAATAGAGTTCATTACAACTATATAATCTAGAGGTCACTAATGCATGAATTCAGGGCAGAAAAAAGCCCAGCAGAAACTCATTTGCATACTAGGCCACACCCCAACATCACCATTGTTTCACACAGGGCTTTTTTTGTAGAGAAAGCCCAGCATGAACTCCTTTGCATATTAGGCCGCACCCCCTGACACCAAGCCAGCCGGAACTGCATTTCTGTTTCTGACTTCCAGTACAGGATTCAGCCTGTTACCAGTCAAAACTAGGAAAAGATGTCCTGGGACATAGTCAACACCTGAAAATTCAGGAATATTGTTGAGTCCAGAAACACCTTCAAACCTGATTTCCACCCCTCCCCCCCAAAAGGATACTCCTTTCAAGATAGTTTTCACCCTTTCCAGCTGGACCCACAGTAATCTCATTTTGCTTACACTGAGCTACAATTATTTGCCCTTATCACGTTCATTACGGAACTTGGGCATATGCTCAGGACACATGCAACCTTATCTGGGGAGGAAATGAAGAGATGAAATAGTTGAGTGTCATTAATAACAATAACATATCTGGATGTCTTTATTCAGGGGTGCCATATAACAGATAAGCAAAATAGGAGATAAAATTGATCATTGAGAAACTTCTTAAGATAGTTCCCAAGGGATGGAGAAGTAATCTTCTGGAACTCTGAAAGATATTCAAGAAAGATACTGAACTCTGAAAGATATTCAAGAAAGATACTGAAGTCAAAAGCCACCAAGAGATCTTGGAGGACCAGAACATGGCATTCACTCTTCTTGACCTCCCAAAACAAACTGGGAATTTCCTTGGTTTTTAGTTTTTCTGGTGAATGATTTTGAAGTAGAAATAAATATGAACCATGTGACCATGTTGGTTTTCCTGGACCTTTCAGCAGTTTTTGATAGAGAGATCACCAGATAGCATAGATCAGGGGTCCCCAACCCCCGGGCCAGGGACCAGTACCAGTCCGTGGCCTGTTAGCAACCGAGCCGTGAAGTGAGGAAGAGGCACAAAACCGCTCTTCACCCCGAAGCACCACCTCTTTCATCCACCCGGATCCCAGGCAGGAAGAAGGGGCAGCGTGGCAGCAACCTTCACCTACCCCTCATTTAAAGACCCGGGGGGGGGGCAGGGACAGGGCGTGGGGCAAGCCTGGGCAGCAAAAACCCCAGCACCCCACCATCACTGGTCCATGGAAAAATTATCTTCCATGAATCTGGTCCCTGATGGCAAAAAGGTTGGGAGCCACTGGCAAAGACCATTTGTAGGGGCTGGGACTTAGAGGCACTTGTTTCCAGTGGTTTTCACTTATTGGAATGTGCTTTTGAAAGCAGCTGGGGGTGGAAAACACTTTTCCAAATGTTTCATCCAGTGTGGGTTGTCCTACAGGTTACTACAAAGGTTTATCTTGGCACACCTTCTGTTTAACTCTAATACAGAATTACTGGAATAGATCATCCAGAAGTCTGGCATGCTATGTCATCAATATGTTGATAATGCACAGAAAAAGAAATGTATGTTACATACAGTTTTATGACTGTTTGTCCCAAGTATTTAGCACAAATAATCTATAGGTGACCTCAGATTAGAGGATCTTCCCTTGTTAACCTCCCCCAGATGTTTTCACATAATCAGAATAACAATAGGGGATTAATAATAATAATAATAATAATAATAATACTAAATTTTTATTTATACCCCGCCCTCCCCGCCTAGGCAGGCTCAGGGCTGCTTACAGGACATGGTATAAACCATGTTATAACTATAAAAACAAGATAATACAATTATAATACAATTCATAAATTAAATATTATTAAATAAATAATCTAAAACCAGTATAACTTAATTGTGCCACAATCTCAATATGTACAAAGATGGCTTGATGTTACTACCAGGTTCTATTTTAGAAGGCTAGTTGGAAGAGGGCGGTTTTACAAGCCCTACGGAACTGATTGAGATCCCACAGGGCCCGTACCTCCTCCAGTAGCTGGTTCCACCATTGGGGTGCCTGTATCGAGAAGGCCTGCTCTCTAGTTGTTTTTAATTTGGCCTCCTTTTGCCCAGGGATTTCCAGAAGATTTTGTGAACTAGATCACAGTGCTCTCTGGGGAACATATGGGGAGAGGCGGTCCCTAAGGTAGGCAGGTCATCGGCCATATAGGGCTTTAAAGGTAATAACCAGCACCTTGTAATGAACTCGGTACACAATTGGCAGCCAGTGCAGTTCCCGCAGCCTAGGCCATACGTGTTCCCACCGAGGTAGTCCCATATTAGCATATAATAAAGAGATTTGGCATCAATGCAGTGAAAAGGGAACTGGAGCTGTTTGCCAATGGCTATGATCCTATCCCAGGTTGACCAGGGGTTATTAGGGTACCCATCATAGTCAATTGACAAAAAAGAAAAAATTCTGGAATCCAGTTGGATTTTTTTGAAAAAATCACCACTGGTCTGTTACCAGATTTAAGATTTTCAAAAGCTCATAAACTGGAAATCTTATTGGTCTCTAAGGTGCTACTGGACTTGAATCTAGCTGTTCCACTGTAGACCAAATAAGCTAACTTCTGAAACTATCTCATAAGATTCTGAGTATCCAGCTAAAATAAGCTGGACCAAAATTGCCCCCATCCCTTTTTCAGATATACATTTTAGTCACCATGTCATCACACTATAAGGGACTTTAATATTTGGAAATAAACTTATTTATTATAAGTTAAAGCAAGCCCAACAGTGTTACTGTTCATAGACCACTAAATAGGCTTAAAATGATTCTGAGCTCTTCTGCTAATGGGTTAGATTCTCATAGCTACTCAAAAGTAAAATTTTCTGAATTTCTTTCTATTGTCTTCTACTTTTCATTTCTCTGGATCCCTTGAAGATATTAATTTCCTAGCACTAAAATAATATAGTGATGAGAAAGAGAGAGAGAGAGAATTATTTTATTCTGGAATAGTTGTGTGTAAAAATGGTGATAATTCATTCACAATACGTAAGAAAATTTTTTTCCTCAGGTTTTGTTCCAGCTCACTGTATGGCACTGACATTTTCAATAGAGGGCTGGCATGCCTTAAGCATGCAAAACAAATCCAAATTTTTTCACTTTTAATGGAAAAATTAATCTTTGGCCAAATGACATTTCAAAATTTGGAGTGTACATATGACATGGGTCCTGCTGAGAACTTTAATCATTTTCAATTTGAATAGAATCCATTTTTTATTAAAAAGTCATCCTATTTTTGAGCAAAACACTTAGGATAAAATCTTGCATGGTCACAGTGCATGAGGAGAGTGCTGTAGTGACATATTTTAAAAGTACTACAGCTACAGACAGTTATTTTCCATAAGGAATAAGTGCATCCATTTTCAGGTCTTGCCCCATTTTATTCCTAATAGAAGTCTTGCAAAAGGCAGCTGCATGAATATAAACGTTGATTTTTTTAAAAAATAAACACATTTTGCCTTACTATACCAGTCTACTTCAAATGGTCACAGCACATTGACATTCATACATATTTCACAGATGTATGTAAGTATGCCAGGGACTGAAGACGCTACTGATATTACAAATACATGAAGCTGCCTTATACTGAACCAGACCATTGGCCTACCAAGGTCAATATAATCTGTTCTGAGGATTTCAGGGTTTCAGAAAGAGGTCTTTCATATCCCCTACTATAGGATCATTTTAGCCAGAGATTCTGGAGTTGAACCTCAGACCCAATACATTTGCAGTAGATGATCAACTACTGAACCACAACGTCTTCCTTGAAATGATCCATCTCATACCTTTAAACACTTTCCAAGAACTACCTGTTGGGTTGTTGCCTTTAACCAGTGAATGGTAGATTATTCCCTTAAGGATCAGCACTAAAATTTTGCTCATGCAATTTGGGATCTTTTTGGAACAGACTATAATCTGTTTCATGTAAAACAAGACAAATAAGTGAAAGAATTGACCTACATTTAGGTTATTCTAAATAAAGCTTTGAAGAAATTTCATGCTAATTCAAAACCTATTGAACTAAAACAATATTTTGGATTTCAATTAAATACTTGAATTTTGTCATTTGTGCTCTGAAAACCACTTTTTAAAATTTAAACCTTTGTTATTGCAGTGATATTGGAACACTCACATCTCTCTCAGTGCACACATATGCCAGTAATGAAAATCACACCCAAACATCAAACATTTACTTAGAAAACATTCTACTTTAAATATGTGGATTTTAAACTGATGTAGATTTCTATCAAAACCACCAAAATTATAATACACATTTTTCTTCAAGCTTCATTTCAGCTGTTTTCTTTTCCTGTCCTGTAATGTCCACCAAAAAACACAAGATCAAGAGGTTTTCAGTGACCTTAACCAACATATATACTAGAAAGCCATGAGATGGAGCCAAACTATAGTGTTCTGATTGCAGTAATCACCCGGGAGAAATGAATCAAATCCTGGAAACATAATGTGCAGCTCAAACATATGCACATTTACTTGGAAGTAAATCACACTAAATTCAATGGGATTTATGCTCACATAAGTGTAGCCTTAGCATCTCAGATTTATAGGGAGAATGTACATGATGCTGTTTAATATTCTGTCACAAACAAACCAATCTTAAAACAAACACTGATCATAAGTTGTCTAGTAATGACATCCTCTGGTATTCAGTAAGCTATTTGAATTTACAGGTGCTTCCTCATTTGTTATTTTCCCATTTTTAAAATTTAAAATAGCTGCAAGACTGAATGGTACAAATCCATTTTGCATTACAAAATTTATAATGGATAATGGAATAATCCATTATCCTGTATTATAAATATACAGTGAATCCCCAGTGAATGAATAACCTGTTACAGAAATAAATAAATCTCCTAATATTAAGTACAATAAAGAATAGCTGCTACCCAAAGACACTGATAGGCACAGATTTTCATTATAAGCTTTCAAGAATTTTAAACCTATGCAGAAAATTATTTTTTTATTTTGCCTGGAATTCTGAATGGTAATAAACACTATTCTGTGACTGTAATCACATCTGATGCCACATAACAAAACATCTCAGCAGGTCATGATTTCCAAAGTAATGTAGCGTCTGCTGCTTCTCCATAATGCTATAAGATTATTCATGTGCAGTTATTTATCATACTGTAAGAGAGATCTTTCATAGGTACTTGAAAGAAAGGGAGGAGACAAACAGACAGACTTCCTTAGCTATTCATATCTTAAAGATAAAATGCCAAGTCAATAGACATGTCGTAGTATATTGCCTCATCTTGCATTTGATTTATTACAGATGGGAATCAACTAGAAACTGAATTACTTTGAAAGTTTTACTGCTGATGTTAAAATTCCAGGTCTGTATACATACATTTTATAGAGGCACTAAGTACAGCTTTGGCAAATTTGAAGCCTCTTATTTTGGGGTTATGTACTCTGGAATAACCACATGATGCATAAAAAAGAAGCATCTCAGATCATTTTTAAACTAATAAATCCTTTGTGTTTTCTTTTCATTGGAGTGCAATTTTTTTAACCAAATCTGTTATTTTTCCATCATTTAATCAAATAACTATCAATGATACACATACAACCAGTTAATATTTTGTAAATGTACAATTACAAAGGAACATTTATTTGCAAAGATAATTTCAGTTTGCTTTTTGATCTTTATGACATTATTTGATGAAATTTACCAGCTCACTCAGAGGAAACTAAGCTTGGTAATAACTTTTCCCAAATGTAGAAAGATGTTTAGGAATAACTCACTAGACACATTTGAAGAGATCAAGGTGCATTTGTGTGTCCTGTTCTATAGGTATGTCTGATTAGCTTGTCATCTACCTTGAAGAAGATGTAGTCCAATTCTCCTATGCTGTATAGCAGGCCAGCTGTTAGCTGTCTGTCAAGCACCTAAAGTGGACAAGTAGTCCAGGAGCGAAAATGTCACTCCTTTGATCTGGCAAGGAGCAGCTGCTGATTTATAGAGTAGGACTTTGTTCTTCCGTTCTATTTTACTTTCTTTCCTAAGGCAGAACCACAAAATCCAGTAGAAAAAAATATGCCATTCTCTGCAACATCAACAAACTCTGACAACTGCAACAGGGTTTTTCTTGGCCCTAACAAAGCTCTCAGGCATCTCCTTTGACGCTCACCTTTCCCCCCGCCCTTCTTCTTTTTGCAATGCGGTAGTTATTGTTTAATTCAGCTTCTGTAAATGGAATGGACTGTGGCCAGCAAGCCTGGGGCATAAACACACCTGTATGAAAGAAGCCTTATTGTAGCAACCATCTACAACCAACCTGCACATGCATTGCTGCTTCTTGAGTTCAGAAGCTATGCTCCATTTTCCTGACAGAAAATTTTGCCCGAAGTGAACAACTTTTTTTTGTATCTACTGGCCTGTCCTGACCACGCTTGTACATTTTTTTCTCATGGCTATTAACATCTTCAAATCTGAAGGCAAAAGGATTACGACGTGGAAACACATATTTTACCTACCTCTATGCTCAGTGGACCATATGAAATTCGAAAAGAACATCGCAAGTTTTAAAAATCCATTCCACAGCCAACACAAACATACAGAACTCTGTACTGGAAACTTTACAGTGCTAATGCCTCTTTAGTGACATGGTTGTTACATTAGCTGCCACAAGCAATAACTTGGGTCTGATTTATTAAGAATTATTAGATTTAAAGATAACCTTAAGCAGTGGGTTTTAATACAATAAAATAATATGTAGTGCTTAATTTGGCTGGGTCCTTCATATGTCTAAAACAGGGGTGGCCAAACTTGCTTAATGTAAAAACCATATAGAATACATGTCAGATGTTTGAGAACTGCAAGACAGGAAGGAAGGAAAGAAAATAGATGGGGGAGAGGAAGAAGTGGAAAGAAAGCAACTTTAACTTTAAATGCATTCTCCAAGCTGCCAGATGGCTTGGCTTGGAGAAATGATTTAAAGAGACAAATGCCTTTTCCAAGCCAGTAAATGGGGCGGTGGGGGCTTCAAGAGCCACAGAATATGTGTGAAAGAGCTACATGTGACTTTCGAGGCACAGTTTGGCTACCTCTGATCTAAAGCATCTGATGTTAAAGGACCAGGCCACCTTAAACTTTAAACATCTTCTTCATACGGAGTCAGAATATCAAGGTCAGTGGTTCTCCAGGGTCTCAGTCAAAGGACTAACATTTTAAAAAGAGATGCTGGATACTTTGTCTGGGACCTTCTACAGCCTAAACAGATGCTCTACCTTTGAGCCATAACCCCATCTACAAAGGAACAGATCACCTTTGATGAGATGCTGAATTATAATCTCCCTCAAAGAATTTATAGAATTTTAAATTGAGAAATTCTTGCATAGAGATTGGACTCTTATTTTTTGTATCTACTCTTAGTATTATAAAACTAACAACATATTCCACTGTGCATTACAGAGCAGGTGCATACTATTTTTTTTAAATTAATGCATATTTATAAGTAATCCTATTCTCATTCCTTAATAATGCACTATTAGCAGTTACAGTAAAAATTTCTGAAAGGGTGGGAAGATGAATGAAGAGGTGCATCAGCCTTAATGATTTCTAGTATGTAACAAAATTCTAGAAGAATATGTGCATAATATCCTTTCTTTGAAGAACTGAATGACTTATATGTTTTCAAACTTGATGCAGTCCAAGTATAATTTAGTATAACTTAATGCAGTGAGAAGTCACTGTATCTACTGATAGTTCATAGATGACACTCATGACCTATTCCGGAGCCTTGCAGGTATAGAGATTATCACATGGATGTTTTCCCATTTCAATTTGATTAGTTGGAGACATAGTACTGAATGTGTGGAGTTAACCCTTTCATTAAAGTGCAAAAACATTGTAGAAAGTAGCACCGCAGAATCAGCATAGTGGTTAAAGTACTGGTCTGGGAAAACCCAGGCTCTAATTGCCACTCAGCCATGGAAACTGACTGGGTAACCTTGGATCAGTCACTCTCATGGATAAAAGGGGTCAGAAGATCCATGAACTCCTTGGAGAAGAGCGGGTTAAAACATAATGGAAATGCAATATGCAAATCAGAGTCCCTTCAATAGAGGACTAGCATCTGAACAGCTTCATGAATTCTGTAATTTTCTATGTGTCCTGATAGCAGGCTTAAAACTTCTTCAGTGTTTCTATTAATGCTCATGTCTTTAAGCCCCTTTGCGTATTTAACCAAATCCTCTCATACCTTTTAAAGTCACTTCAGGTGCCTTTCATTAGTTTTGCCTCTCTCTCTCTCTCTCTCTCTCTTTTTTGGCCATCAAGTCAAAGCTACATATGGTGATTCCAAGGCAAGAAACATTCAGGGGCAGTTTGTCACTGCCTGCTTCTGCACAGTGATCCTGGACTTCCTTGGTGGACTTCCATCCAAATACTAACCAGGTCTGATCCTGCTTAGCTTCAGAAATCTGACAAGAATGAGCTAGCCCTGGCTGTCCAGGTCAGTCCTGCCTATATGGTTCTTCTGTACTGGAAAACTTAACTGGATTTCCTGGATTACCGCCCAAAACACGTTCCAGTATACTATCTTGGCACAATTTAGGAAGTCCTTGACTCAAATGTTTTCTGTGAAATGTCCAGTATCTAATCCGGGAGCAGTTTTCGCGCCCTTTTTTGCTCGCCAGCACGTGATCTCCAGCTTTTTGGGGGGGGAACGTCGGGCTAAGATCGATATAGCGCTATAGTGACGTATCACAACAGCACCACCATAGACAGATGTTGCTAACCTAGCCTGATGTGCACCCATCCATGCCCACAGGCTATTGGCTGGAAAGTGACTTGTGCCAAGCTGCAGCAGGTATAAAAGTCAGGGGGGGGGAAGCCACAGATTTCTGTGGGTTGTAGTTGGTGAGCGGATTGTCTGGTTTAATAGGTTGGTGAGTGGTTTGTCAGGAATTGTGAGAAGGATGAGTGGGTCAAGAAGTGTAGTTTGGAGTGAGCAGGAGATTCTGGATCTCCTAGCAGTATGGGGAGATGATGAAATCCAAAAAGACTCAATACTGTTGTGATGGAAACCATGACTATTACAACAATAGAACTAATAGAACAATAGCCTTCCACACAAACCATCTGTCTCACCAATCACTGTTGGTCTGTTCTCCCGCTGAAACCTGCTGCCCTATGGGCAACCCCTCTCCAGGAGGCAACAGCCCCCCCTCCAAAAAAAAGTGCCTCAGAGTCACCTACAAACCAATCTCATTCCCCTGACCCCTGTGTGGGCATGGAAGTGATAGCAACAGGTGACAGACCAATGCTTGGTGCCCTGATATCCCGCTTGAACTGTGTATCCAACGGGGCACCTGTTACCAAGTTTCAGCAGCAGCTATCTCTGGCATCTCAATGGAGCCCAGGCATCCTTATGGTGGTGCTGTTGTGATACGTCACTATAGTGCTCTTAGCCCGACGTTCCAAAAAAGAAAAAAAGCCGGAGATCATGTGCCAGCAGGCGAAAACGGCTGGTGCTGGTGGAAGCGAGATAAAAGCGGAACAGTGTGAAATGGCTCGGTTCAATCACGGAACCGTATTGGGGGAAAAAAACATGTGTCTGAAAACTCCCATCCCTGTCTCGGATTACTGCAAGGCGGCACAATACCGACTCCCTTCCGGTTTCCACTGGTAAGTGTGAAAAGGCCCTCTGTGTGGCAAAAAACAACAACAAGTACCATCAGGAGGTCCACCAGTGGGGCTAGGATTACTAGAAGCCAAGACTACTAGAAGTCAATTATTCAAAAATATTTTTTAAAAAATCTACTGTGCTTGTGCAGAAGTCTGCTGTGATCCTGAGCATACTTGCAGTCCAGACCATTGCTTGTTACTGTAAACTGACCTGGACCACAAAGAAACATATGCTTTTTTATATGTAGCTGATGTGTTTGCAGGTTCATATCTAGATGTACATTCACATGACATATAATGATACTTATCAGACCTCCATTTATTTGACCTGATGTCATTATGCTTTCCCTGCCAGAGCCACTTATTGATAAGTATGACTAAAACTGGACTGAAGTCATGGACTATTTATGTTCATATACTACTTAATTTCATTCAAAAGTTAAAGCATATTCACATTTTATCTGAACTAAGCTTCTGCAGTCACAATATAGTGAGTACAATGCATTAAAGGCAAAAGAATGAAAGATTTATTTAGGTGAAAGCTAACCCTTTATGTATGTAAAAGTTAGACCAGTTGGCAAAAAAGGATTTCTTCCCACTTCTGAATCTACAGTAGTTGTATTTCCTGTGCTTTTCAATACAACTATATTATTATCCACAAAAATTTTAGCATCATTGTAATCATAAAATATATATTTTATATCTTTATAAATCACGAGGCTTAGCAGATTCCAGTGATGCCACATCTGGTTTAATCCTAGTAAATTCTAGCCAGAGAAAGCCTAGCATGTAGAGTATATAACATTTCTGTAATATTATTCACAAAGTGAATAATATGTGAAGCCAGTGAAAAGAAAACCAGGCATCCTTAAATATATTTTGACTAGAGTTTGGGAAAGGAAGAAACTAAGCCAGCAGAATAAGACCTTGATATTGTTCCAGCGGGGAGGGGGTCTCCTGTCCTCCAAGAGTAGAGTAGCCAGTTCCAGGTTGGATTTCGGGGATTTGGGGAGGGGAGGACCTTCAATAAAATGTAATGCCATAGAATCCAATTTCAAAATCAGCCATTTTATCCAGGTGAACTGATCTTTGTTACCTGAAGATTAGTTGTAATCCCAAGAATCTCTACCTGGAGGCTGGCAAGTGGCAACCTATTCAGGTGTAGCACTTTGTGGTGCATTTGGTGCTTTAGCAGGAGAGGGTATGCAAGGTAGTCACACTCCACAGAAAAAAAAAATCCCAATCTTCAGAAATCCTTTCATTTTTTTCTGTGTATATTTTTTATCTAAACTACTTTGACTCCCCAGTGTGCAAGAAAAGTGGGGTACAAATGTTTAAATTACAAAATTGCCTTTCAAAAGGCATTCCTATCCATTAAAAAACCTAAACACCTTTCAAAGATTTCAGGTTTTCACGGCTGGTAACATCATTAGGGTTTGTAGAATCTTTCGGGCTCAAGTGCTGTGTTCTACTGGAGAAAGTTTTCCTTCGAGACGTTTCGTTCTCAGCTGCTGAGAACATCCTCAGTGGCGTTGCAGCCGGAGCAGGCGCTCTGACCTTCTCGGCTGCTGTGCATTGAGATGCAGCATCTCAATACACAGCAGCCAAGAAGGTCAGAGCACCTGCTCCGGCTGCAACGCCACTGAGGATGTTCTCCTCAGCTGAGAACGAAACGTCTCGAAGGAAAACTTTCTCCAGTAGAACACAGCACTTGAGCCCGAAAGATTCTACAAACCCTAATAAACACCTTTCATTGCCAATCTATTCCACCTGTTTGATGGCAGCGGGCTTCCTATTGGGTCCATAAATATTTTAAGTCCAAACTATGTATTAGCATTTTATGTTCAAACACATCACCCAACAAATAACAAGTGATAATGTAATTAATAAATATAGTTGTATTAATTTAATTAGAGAAATATATTCTAACTGAAAATCCATACTTAGTCCTCTAGTTTGTGGATGAAAGTTCAAGCAATATGATTACTCTGCTTAAAATGTAGCAACATTTTTGTAAGTTATATTAACTTCTGCAGTATACAATTGTTATTTTATTTTAAAATTCAATCTTCTGTTTAATCTTAAAAAATGTTCCACATAATCTTAATTTTGTCCTCTTATGCTGTAGAAATAAAATGACATTGAAGGAAGAAAAGTTCCAAAGATTCTCTGTCCATATATGTGTGTGTATGTACACACACACAGGTACTCATATGAACAGTTTCTGCAGTTTTTATTAAATGGTAGCAAATAAAACAGAAGAGCAGAAAAAGTATCTAATGATAACAGGTAGGGAAAGAAGGTCATAGAGGAATATATACGAATGCAGAAAGGAAGAAAGGGGAGAGGGAGGGAGAGGGAGAGAGAGAGATAGAGAGAGAGGGAGAGAGTCTGTTGATTCAGGAAAGAGAGGGGCATGCCAGAAACCACAAGCAAAAGAGAATGAACCTTGTGTATCTGTTACATTATTTCGGTGTACAGAAATATAAAATTGCCCATTGCCTAACATTGAAATTGTTGTTGATTTTTTTTTTAAAGGAAGGAAGGAAGAAAAGCTGGAAGAAACACAGAAGAAATGCGTTTCAAGATGCCCAAGAGACTAATTTCTTGCTAATATATTTGTCAATTCTATTTCACAAGTTTTAAGTCCATCAGTATAAAGTGACAATGTGTAAAACATTAACTTATTTTCATGAGTGCACCACTTACTGGGAGAGCCTGTTAGTCAAAACAATCTACATAATGTTTGCTATAGAAGTTGCATGTTGGGGGTGTGCATTCATTTTACCTGAACACTCCCCCCCCCCCCGAAAAAATACTTTTCTTGTATTTGGGGTTTTTTAAAAGAGTTTCTTTTTGGCTACCATTATATAGCTGAGCCTGAATAAAAGCTGATATTATTTGCCTTTGGCAGCTTGGAGAAGGCATTTAAAAGAGACTCTTTACCTTCTCCAAGCCATATCAGCAACCCCTCTCATTCCGCCTGCTGCTTTGCAACATGAACCTCACAAACCTCCAAAACCACATGGAGGGTCAGGGGTTGTAGACAGGGATGGGCACAAACCTCCAGTTCATGAACCATACACCGGCAATGTTCATCACAAAATTAGGGTTTTGTGCTTATCCGTAGTCCTGATATCTTCCATCAAGGCAATTCTTAAGTTCCACAAGGATGGAGTATTTGTTCAGGCATGGATGTTGAGGATATTTCCTAATACTGTATTCTCCATCCATACTTGACAACAATTGCTATTGGTATTGAGATGTGGGATATATTCATGTAACTATTATGGATGCTTCTTGAATATTGTCTGTGATATGAATGGTGATGTCTCTCTCACACACATCTCTGCATAATTTTTACTTTTCAAAAATTTATTTCATTTAATAAAATTATTTAGGGGCTGAGTGGTCTTCTACTGTGCTACCACAGTTTAAGAAACCTAAAAGGTTAATATGTAACCAAGAGTTGTGTGTGGCACATAGGCTCTGACTTTACTTGATCAATTCTGGACCACGCGGCATACAAAAAAAAACATTGAATGCTATAGGTATGCTCTTGAGTAAGACATAAGGCTATAGAACAAGAGGCCTCAAGAATATCTCTAAGCCTTTGTCACTTCACTAAATGTCCTTGTGGTCCAGCATTGTTCTATTGTTTTATTCTGTTCTGTATTATGAGCCAATATGTGTACTTACCTTTCTGACCTCTGAAGAAGACCAATTTAGGTCAAAACGCGTCAGATCAAGTTGTGTGGGTTCCCATTGGGGTTTTATGATTTTACATAGGATAGAGGCTTATGATGGGTCCTTAAATGGTTTTAGCTTTCAACAATAAATACATGTATGTTGATTTATGATTTTTTTACACTTTGTTTTTAATGTTCGGACCTTTAATTGCATATTAACCTTTTAGGTTTCTTACTCCAGTTTTTGGGTTAAGTTTCTTTCCCTTCTTTGTTTTTCTTCTACCACAGTGTAAGCCAATTTATCTATTCCTTCTTTAAAAATAGTGAACACAGCATAATACCAATAATATTGACTATAATTTCATCTGCCTTGTGCTTTGTTTTTTTTATTTCATTAGTTGTTTGATGGCTATTGCATTCTCATCTCTAGTCCAGAAAAACACACTGACCATTTTCTAAAGGAGTGGATTTAAAGGAGTAGCTATTCACTAGGAACAAAGCTACCTTCATGGTTATTTCTGATAAAGATGATATATGCACAGAAACATGCTTCTGTACATAGTTACTCTTCTGGACTGTGTCCCTGTCATGCAAATGGGTACTGTACAGAGGGGGAAATGTCTGCATGATTTTCTAGAGCACATTCGATTGTACATAATTCAATTTAATATACACCATCATGCCCTTAAAATGCCCTTCCACTTATCTACATTGAACAAATGTGTTGGTCTCTGCATAAGAGAATCAATTAACACAAACTGAACATGAGAAATTACGACATCCAGAAATCAGTGGGGAAACATTTTAATCTCACTGGACATACTACTACAGACCTGAAAGTTACTGTTCTGGGGCGGGGGGGGGGGGTGGAATTGAAAGGAAATATATAATTTGATAGTGCATCAAAAATTAAATACTATATGTTATCCTGGTTTGAACAGATACTTGGATTTCCTTACTACATTCTCTAACTGCTCTTCAGTACCCACTTTTTAGAAATTTTAATGGGTTGTTCTTAACAGGTTTTTAGCAGACTATAACCTTCTAAAAATATATCTACCTCATTTGGACCCTGTCAATTTCGTCAGTTGAGACTCAATGCAGCTTACATCATCTCCTTTCCTCTATTTTACTCTTGCAATAGTCCTGACAGGAAGGTTAGGCTGAAAGAACGTGACTGGACCAAATCTTCCATGGCAGAGCAGAAATTTGAACCTGGGTCTCTTAGAGACTAGACTGACATTCTAACCACTACATCATATCCTTTACCAATATAAGTTAATTTTCTCTTTGAACTATTTCTCCCTTAGTAGTTGTTATTTTTTTCTATTTATCTTGCTTATCTACTGAAACCCTGGTCTCTCATAATCCATTATGTGTTAATTCCATTGATTTATGATGGGATTCACACCTGATCTCTCTACCTCAAGTCCTCCCCCTTGGCCTTACATAGATAATCTGTGCTTGAAAGATTCATGATGGAACTTGTACCAAATTTACCTGCCTCACACTCACCGCCCCCCCTCCATAACCTTCACCATAAGAAGAATTCCCAGAATGAATCTTCTCTCTACATATCTGGAGTATTGCTGGATATCTCTGAACTTTCTGGAAACTTTTGGCTCTGGCCTGTTTTCAGCTACACTGCACTGGAACTTTGTAAATTGATTCAGTATGCCATCTTGTTTTTAATGGATTATTTTATTGTTCTTATAGTTTATTCATTGTTAATCTTCCATGTTGTAACCCACTCTGGGCCCACTTGAGGGAAGGGTGGGATAGAAATGCAATTAATAAACAAATAAGCTCATATTGAAATAAATATGGTTGATCTTTAAGGTGTCACTGGACTTCTGTTTTCTTTCTGGAGCAGCAATTCCTCTTACTGGATTAATGTTCAATTAGCTCAATGTTATAGGCGGCGGGGTGAGATTACAGATTCTGAGCTCAACTTTCTTCTCTCTTTCCAAATGGCTAATCAGTATTGTCAGAATTAAGAATGCCATTCATCCACTGAACATGTAGATCTTCATGCACACCACTGAATGAGCAAGTTCCATCTGAAATCTTGTTTTAACCCTGACAGAGTTAACCCCACAAATGTTAACACTGCAACCAATTTTCTTATCATTAATGGGCCATACACTTCTTTAATTTTTGCCGCAACAACCCTCAGTGGAATTTGAGGGGTTGAGTGGGACTTAAAGGACTATTCTGCAAAGCTAAGAATGGAGCAACCATTCATTAATAGTTGGGAGAAATCCTGAACAATTTACCTTTGATATATCTTTACCTTATAAGAAAGATATATCAAACACTGCCTGGTGACAGCAAGAGAGAGACTAGGAAGAAGCACACGAATGTTATTTGACAGAATATAATTCATTTAAAACAATTAAATGTACAATAATGTGTGTTACAAATTTTGCAATAATACAAGTATGTTTAATGGATGCCCCTCAATGGGCATATATCATTTACTGCAGCAATTCTCATCTCTTGGTACAGAGCACGTAAGAACAAAGCCAGTGTTTACTTATAACAGTTTTAAACACTGCTTGGCCCCAAAATTCCCTGGAAGAGGTCAGCATGGGTGAAGGGCTTGGTTTCTATAAGCAATCCTGTCATTCAGGCAAACAGCAGTGATTCACTCACAGGAGGGGAAAATGGCTCTATTGTTGGACTTATTGACTCCAGGGAGGGTTGCTACTCTATTATTACCATAGAGTGCTCACAACCTGAGCTCTGTGTTGGTCCACTTAAAATTACTATTTGCTGTGAAGGATTGGCAAAGCAATTCTTAAAATGATGGGGTGAAAGCAGGAGAAGCTCCATCAGGAGCTTTTCTTTTCCCTTAAGGAGGAGTGAGCAGAACATGATTCTTTCTGAGCCCAACCCATTTATTACCTTTTGTTCAGTTGTCTTTATTAACATATTAACTGACAAGATTGCTTCTAGAAATAAATTCATTTCATTAGGTAATTATATCACAATTGCCTCTTATTAGGAAGAAAGCAATATACAACCCAAACACTTAAAATACATACAACCTGATGGACACAGTATACGCACTATAGCACTATACCGAGTACAGTATAGATACACATAAGGGGTGGTAAATGTAAGAGCGTTTGTGCAAATTACATACCTGAGGGAGCTTTTGTTTATTTGGGTCTTATTTTTTTTTTAAAAAATAAACAAAACACATTTAATTAACCAGATGCCAGCATTATTTTCTTGTAACAGTTTCCTACTCTTTGTTAATATCCATGCCTTACTGATTCTGTATAATTGTTCATATGCAGTGATGATATTTAAAACATAATGGCTTGCGAATGAGCAAAAGCAGTAGAAGTGGTATCCCTACAGAGTTTTCTTCTAAATTATTTATACTCCCAACACTTCTATATAATGGCAGTTTTAAACTCAACCAAACAAAGCAAACTGCACAATAAAAAGAAAAGGGGAAGAGAATACATAAAAATTCTTTCAGAACACTGTGAGGGGGAAGCCTTGTTGGTCCTTAGCAAAATCAAAAACTGAAGCTTTTTATTGCAAACAGTCGAAATTACACAATACAGTATGTCAGCGTTTGAATATTCTACAGTTCTTCATCAGACAGGATGTTAAAAAATGTGAAGAGCTCTGAGGAACTTGAAAGCTTGCACACTGCGTTGCATTATTTTGGTTTGGTCCTAATTAAAAATATTATGTGGCTTTGTTTCTAAACTTAGAACACTGGTATCTAGAAAGACAAAACAAGAAAACTAATCAGAATGTATTTCCTCTTAAATTCTCATGAGGCTTGCAATGAGATAGCATTAAAGCTAAATAGGGCCATGTCACCTTGCTTATGGATTTAAACATCAGCATTTTACCTGTCTGCATCACCTGTCACATCTAAAAAATAAAGGAATGTAAACTTTGTTTTTCTTCTCCAAGTTTGGTTATTGTCTTTGAAATTCCTTCTGCACAAAAGCGTTAGCTGTCAAGAGGGTACAAATGAAAAGTCAATACTGGGGCTGTTATGTCATATTACACCCCTAAGGCTACAGAACTGCATTTGCTGAGTGTTCAGGGTTGTATTTTGTTTTTGTAGCTTTAGCATTGTGCATTCTGTCTGCACACCTGCCTTTTGAGTTGTACAATGACTTTTAATATTACAAATATATTCAAGAGAAAAGCTCATAATTTGGGTCTCCCCCCCTATCCCGCTGCTTAATTCTAGTTTTTCCTTCACAAATTAGAGCACCAGTGGTTTGTCAGCTTTTGAAAAAACTATCATCAGACCAACTACCACTCAGTTTTGAATTTACCGTTTCTGGGTAAGGTAGTTGAGAAAGTGGTGGTGGAGCAGTTACAGGTTTTCCTGGATGAGACATCCGCCTTGGACCCATTCCAGTCTGGCTTTCGCCTGGGCCATGGGAAGGAGACTGTCCTAGTCGCTCTCACAGATGACTTAAGATGGCACCTGGGTCAAGGCGGATCAGCGCTGCTGATACTTCTTGATCTGTCAGCAGCATTTGACACGGTCGATTATGACCTTATGACCCACTGCCCCGCTGTTGCCGGAGTTCAGAGGTGGTGGTGGAGGCCTTACAATGGTTTTCCTCCTTTCTTCAGGGTCGAGGACAAAGGGTGGTGCTTGGCAAGCAGAATTCCTTGCGGCATCCACTTATATGTGGAGTGCCTCAGGGAGCCAATATTATTTAAAACCTTCCCCCCCCCCTTGCCCAGATTGCCCAAGGTTTTGGGCTGGGTCGCCACCAGTATGCTGATGACACCCAGCTCTATCTGTTGATGAGTGGTTGGCCTGTCACTGCCCCTGACCAGTTGTCCAAGACATTGGGAGCCACTGCTGGGTGGTTACAACAGAGCCAGCTGAAGCTGAATCTAGCTAAGACAGAGGTCCTGTACCTGAGTCAGGGTGGGGTGGGTATAGGCATCGAGCTCCCAGCTTTGGACAGTGCCACATTGGTGCCAGTCCAACAGGTGAGGAGCTTGGGCGTGACCCTGGATGCCTCCCTTTCCATGGAGGCCCAAATCACAATGGTTGCCAGGTCTGCCTTTTGTTATCTTCGGTCAATATCTATCCCCCCATATACCATATCTATTCCCCAAGAACCTGGCTACAATGATCCATGCAATGGTCATTTCCAGATTAGACTATTGTAACTTGCTCTATGCTGGCTTACCCTTGAGACTGATCTGGAAACTGCAGCAGATGCAGAATGTGGCAGCTTACCTGCTGACTGCACCACCTTTATGGGTGGTCATTCAGCTGGCGCTCTGCAGTCTGCACTGGCTGCCCGTCAAGTACTGGATCCGCTTCAAGGTTCTAGTGCTAACATTTAAAGCCTTACGCGGCCTGGAACCAACATACCTGCAGGACCGTCTCTTTCCATATATGCCCAGGAGGTCGTTACATTCGGCCTCCCAACATCTATTGGCCGTCCCCAGCCCAAGAGATGACCACCTTGCCTCAACTAGGGCCAGGGCTTTTTCAGTCCTGGCCCCAACCTGGTGGAATCAGCTCCCTATTGAGATCCGGGCCCTACCTGGTTTATTAGCCTTCCATAGGGCCTGTAAAACGGAGCTGATCGCCAGACTTTTAGCTGAGGCTGCGGGCGTCTATTCTTGATCTGGTTGGCCTCCCCAGCCAGCACTGTCATTAGGAATTGGAATAAAAACTGCCATCTCTATGAGATATCAAGATGTGAGATGGCTAGACTGAGCAATATGTGATGTCATGGTAATCTGAGTGCAGTTGTTGTCTGTTTATAAAATCTTTTTATTGTATTTTATTGTTTTATTATATGTTGTATGCCCTGAGCCCTACGGGGAATGGGTGGAATAGAAATTTACTAAAATAAATAAATATTATTTTAGGAAGTTTCAAAAGTACTATTGAAAGAAACTTCAGTTTGTGCTCATATAAAGACTAATAGGTATATTCTTATCCCCCTCCCCCCACACACACTTTGCTTGTATATGAGCTTTTTTTCAGGAATGAAGCGTTTACTTCTACACTGATGTACAAAAACTTGCATACAAAAAACAGGACACATGAACACACAAAGCTGCTGTACAGTGAGCTAGACTTTCCACAACCACATCTTAAACTTCTACATGTGGCAAAAGAGGAGGTCCTACGACTGATAGACAAATTAAAAACTAATAAGTCACCGGGTCCGGATGGCATACATCCGAGAGTTCTGAAAGAACTCAAAGTTGAACTTGTAGATCTTCTAACAAAAATCTGTAATCTTTCATTGAAATCTGCCTCCGTTCCTAAGGACTGAAAGGTAGCAAATGTCACCCCCATCTTTAAAAAGGGTTCCAGAGGAGATCCGGGAAATTACAGGCCAGTCAGTCTGACTTCAATACCAGGAAAGTTGGTAGAAACCATTATCAAGGACAGAATGAGTAGGCACATTGATGAACACGGGTTATTGAGGAAGACTCAGCATGGGTTCTGCAAGGGAAGATCTTGCCTCACTAACCTGTTACAGTTCTTTGAGGGGGTGAACAAACATGTGGACAAAGGGGACCCAATAGATGTTGTTTACCTTGACTTCCAGAAAGCTTTTGATAAAGTTCCGCATCAAAGGCTCCTTAGTAAGCTTGAGAGTCATGGAGTAAAAGGACAGGTCCTCTTGCGGATCAAAAACTGGCTGAGTAATAGGAAGCAAAGAGTGAGTATAAATGGGCAGTCTTCGCGGTGGAGGATGGTAAGCAGTGGGGTGCCGCAGGGCTCGGTACTGGGTCCCATGCACTTTAACTTGTTCATAAATGATTTAGAGTTGTGAGTGAGCAGTGAAGTGGCCAAGTTTGCGGATGACACTAAATTGTTCAGGGTGGTGAGAACCAGAGAGGATTGTGAGGAACTCCAAAGGGATCTGTTGAGGCTGGGTGAGTGGGCGTCAACGTGGCAGATGCGGTTTAATGTGGCCAAGTGCAAAGTAATGCACATTGGGGCCAAGAATCCCAGCTACAAATACAAGTTGATGGGATGTGAACTGGCAGAGACTGACCAAGAGAGAGATCTTGGGGTCGTGGTAGATAACTCACTGAAAATGTCAAGACAGTGTGCGTCTGCAATAAAAAAGGCCAACGCCATGCTGGGAATTATTAGGAAGGGAATTGAAAACAAATCAGCCAGTATCATAATGCCCCTGTATAAATCGATGGTGCAGTCTCATTTGGAGTACTGTGTGCAGTTCTGATCGCCGCACCTCAAAGAGGATATTATAGCATTGGAAAAAGTCCAGAAAAGGACAACTAGAATGATTAAAGGGCTGGAACACTTTCCCTATGAAGAAAGGTTGAAACGCTTGGGACTATTTAGCTTGGAGAAACGTCGACTTTGGGGTGACATGATAGAGGTTTACAAGATAATGCATGGGATGGAGAAAGTAGAGAAAGAAGTACTTTTCTCCCTTTCTCACAATACAAGAACTCGTGCGCATCCGATGAAATTGCTGAGCAGACAGGTTAGAATGGATAAAAGGAAGTACTTCTTCATCCAAAGGGTGATTAACATGTGGAATTCACTGCCACAGGAGGTGGTGGCGGCCCCAAGCATAGCCACCTTCAAGAGGGGTTTAGATAAAAATATGGAGCAGAGGTCCATCAGTGGCTATTAGCCACAGTGTGTGCGTGTGTGTGTCTGTGTGTATTTGGCCACTGTGTGACACAGAGTTTTGGACTGGATGGGCCATTGTCCTGATCCAACATGGCTTCTCTTATGTTCTTAAGACTTAAATTACTTCTCCTTTGCTTCAAATGGAAGAGAATATTCAGATAAATATTCTTATCCCCCTCCCCCCACACACACTTTGCTTGTATATGAGCTTTTTTTCAGGAATGAAGCGTTTACTTCTACACTGATGTACAAAAACTTGCATAGCAAAAACAGGACACATGAACACACAAAGCTGCTGTACAGTGAGCCAGACTTTCCATAACCACATCTTAAACTTCTACATGTATTATACCATCTAATGAACCAGCCATTTAAAAAGAAACCACAGATCGATACTAATAGATTAGGAGGAAAAGAAGTGTGAAGTAGATGCATGTGCTTTGTAGAATGACAGTCACAGAAAAGAGAAAGCTAATGATCCCAGGCACTCCTATGAAATAAGACACAATACAACCAAAAATGGATCTAACTAGTTTATTAAATGGCTGACCATCATTATTGTTTAAATTCTAATGCTTAAGGGCAGGCTGCATATGGCAGCCTATCCTGGCTACTTTTGGTTGGTTCAATTCCAACCTGGCTTCAAACTCATCCAACAATTTATTGCCAGATTTAATTATCCTGCTGTGCTGGAAGGTACTTAACGTCATCACTTTTCCCTAACATGCCATAAGAAAGGGGTGGCCAACGGTAGGTCTCCAGATGTTTTTGCCTACAACTCCCATCAGCCTCAGCCACTGGCCATGCTGATGGGAGTTGTAGGCAAAAAACATCTGGAGAGCTACCGTTGGCCACCCCTGCCATAAGACATTGATGGCAATGGATTCCCGACTCCCAAGGGGGAAAAAAAGTGATGCCAGGCTGACATCAGGATATCACTTCCAGGGAAAATCAAGAAGTACCATCAGTCTTCTCTTTCTCTGGCATGTTGCCAGGCTATGTCCAGCAGTCCTACCCTGATATATTCCTGGTCAGACTACCCCACTGTATAATAATTAATGGTGTTAGGAACCTGCTTTATCGTAATATGATGTCTGCCAAAATCTTCCTACTTATCATTAGCAGCATGCCTGTTCCAGCCAACCTAGTTATGGCCTACCTAAACAGTCAAAAGACTAGGCCTATTTATCCCCACTGTTAGATGGCAGAATGAAACAGTGGAAAAGAGGTCCCCAAAAGGCAATCTGGAGAATCCTCAAAATTCCTTCTTGGTCCCGAACAGTGTTCCCTCTAAGTTGAGTTAGTGTGAGCTAGCACACAGTTTTTTAGCCTCCGGCTCACACATTTTTGTCTTAGCTCATAAAAAATGACCCCAGAGCAAACTAATTTATGCAGGAGCTCACAACTTTAATGCTAGTAGCTCACAAAGCAGAATTTCTGCTCACAAAG
Organism: Heteronotia binoei; assembly: GCF_032191835.1. Classification (NCBI taxonomy): domain Eukaryota; kingdom Metazoa; phylum Chordata; class Lepidosauria; order Squamata; family Gekkonidae; genus Heteronotia; species Heteronotia binoei. Next base: position 71,505,852 of record NC_083243.1, read on the forward strand.
CTCCACAGCTTAGAGGGAACATTGGTCCCAAAGTAACTAGTACTTTCAGCAACCCATAGGGAAGGTGGGTAAGAAAAACACATGACAAATGCCTGTGAGAGAGCCTAGACAATAAGTGCCCTGGCCATTGATGTCCTGTGACTTACTTGATTAAAGAGGGGCCAGGAGAACCAAATGATGTCACTTCTGGTTAATGTCATCAAGCTGACAACATTGACATGGGAGGGGGCTGTTTGGGGGTGGGGCTTCCCCCACTGGCCAGCTGGCTGGTGGCAGATTGGAGGCCTTCAAATTGGGGGAACCCTGCCCCAACTGGGGGACTGGCAACCCTATTCCCAGGCTAGCTCAACCTTGTTAGATCTTGGAAGCTAAGCACCATTGGGTCTGGTTAACACTTGGATAAGAAGACTACCAAGGACTACCAAGGCTGCTACACAGAGGCAGGCAATGGCAAGCAACCCCTGAATGTCTCTTGCCTTGAAAACTCTATGGAGTCACTATAACTCAGCTGTGACTTAATGGCAAAAAAAGAGGTTATGCTATATTGTTTTCACATATATTTAAAGATCCAAACAGAAAATAAAAAATAATTCAACAAATGTGTCATGTACATTTTCTCCTAATCATGAAAAGAAAGTAGAAATCAAAATATACTTGGTCTAGGGCTACAAGATCTCCCACTTCACTGGCAGCCTCTATTTCCCACTGTGGCAGGGGAATGAAGAGGAATCAGCATAATTTTTACACTGCAATGTCACCTCCAGCACAACGAGAGTGGCAAAACCACAGGCTAAACTACAGGGCTTCAGGGAATCCTAGAGCATTGCCTTGACACAATTATATCACTTCTAAGTCTGTGCCAGAGGTTCTGTAGCAGCATCAGTGACATGTCCCTGCCCCCCCCCCCAACTGCTGTTATATGCCAGCACTGCCTGCCGTACCTTGGTCCTCCCTCACTGATGTTTTGGCTGTCTGTACACAAACACTGGGACCAGATGCCTATACAAAACACTTTGTATTTTGTGAAAACTTCCCTAAACTGCTCCAGTATTAAATGTAGGGTTCCTTGTGCATTAAACACAAAAGCCAGGAGGAGGTTTACTTCTCATACCAGTAACTGATTCTGACATACTAAGCATTACCTTTCCTTTTCTAATATGAACACATATTTCATGAAGCAGTATGGTTTCTAGCTATACTTTTAAATCACCTTAAAAATAAGTTTGTTTAATTTGTGTATAAAGGTTCCAGGAAAATGGAAAAAATATATATATGCAGTGGTTTCAGAGAACAGGAGAGACTTTTCTAATCTAGTGTAATCAAATTTTATCTAATCTAATTTATACAGTCACTTACAGTCACTTTTTAAAAAGCCTGACCCTCATTCCAGAGTTCAGCCCTCAAGAGAGAATAATACATGTGTTTTTGAACATTTTCAGAATATTATAGAGATCTGTCAACACAACTCTCCCCTTTTATTTCTGTCTCTATTGAAATTCTGATGGCTTTAGGCCCTGCAGCAGCTACAATTACTGAAGAATAGTTTGCAATTTGTTCTATTATCCAGACGGAGTTTTCCAAAAGTCTCTTAAAGATAATTTCTATACGGGATAACTAGCCCCACATTTGAGAATCATAAACTTCTATATGTAGTTTGATCAAAACACATTTCTTGCAAACTAAAAATAACTCGGTTTCAGTCTGATTCTTGAAAGAATATTACTGTTCATTTGGAATGTACCCTGGAAGACTTTAATATTTGAATTGATGGTTTTATTTAACATCCAGGTTTTCTGTAAAGAAAAATAACACTTTTATTTCTCCAATTATTCCTCTTTTTGTGCTGAGAATTTGCATATTCTGCTTTGTAGCAACAAAAAGACAGAGGGTTGGATACAAACCTTAAGAGAAGCTAGTTTCACAACAAATGATTTGCCCTGGCCCCAGCTTGCTTCAAATGAGGCACAAAAAACAACTGGTTAATGGCAAAGCAGGGTTGCCAATCAGGTGAGAGCAGCTGGCTGCTTCTTCACACCTACAGCTTTCTCACTGTGTCTGACATATCCTCCCCCCTTAGTGCCAGGGAGGACCTTTTTTTACCTGCTCCATGCTGTTTTTGTGGGTTGTTTCCCTCTCCCATTAAATAGGCCTAATAACAATTTAGGCCACAGGTATTTGGCAGGAATAGGGTGGAGTGCTTTGGATAAGTAAGCACCCTGAGACATGATCTACATGATGAAGGGCATGCCCAGAACAGGCCATTACATGCTGTGCAGATGGGTGTACTGTGAAGGAACATCCTTGGTACTGAGCAGCATCTTTTGACCCTGGTAGGAGGCTTGTGGCACATCAGGGGAGAATGATGAAGCTGTGCAGGCAGTGATAAGTAACGTGGAGGAAATGCCAGGGAAACTGGTATCCATTTCACACCCACCCCTCCTTCCTGCTTATTAACATTTCTCAGTTCCTCCATCCATCTGCTACTTTACTGCTAATCCTTCCATCCTTACAGTCACAGCTTCTTCCCTTTTTCCACTTTCTTCTCTCCTTCCACTCCCTATTTCCTCTCCATTTTGCTCTATTTCCCCCCTCCCTTTCTCCTCTCTGGCTTTGCTTCTTCCTTCTCCACATCTTCCTTTTTGTACTTCTTGCCTGCCTGCTTCTCTGCTCCCCCCACCTTGTCACTCTCCTCAGGTTTCAAAATGAAACTGCAGCAGTCATTTTAGATTACCAAACAGCTACAAATAATATCAGTGTTACCTGCAGGTGCCTAGGTAATGGCTGCCAAGATTTCATGAAGTAATTCCATGAGATCTCAGAATTTTAAAATTAAAAAAATTTCTTCTCTTAAATGTAAAATTTTCCTGCAAATCTAAGGGTTCCTTCAGATTTTTAGAAATATCATTTTTGATCTACCCTCTGGGAGGAATGCTCTGGATATATAGTCTGCAGAAATTATCTTAATGTTTACAGAGTTCTGTCTATGACATGATACAAGAACATAAAATAAAAATTAAGCTTCTAAATGTTTTCACACTGAGGTGATGGTGAGCATTATTATGTTTTTGATTATTGGTTATATTTTAATATTGTAAACAGTCCTGAAAACCATATAAGCTAAGTGTAATAAGCATTTTTCAAATGAAAAAAATTAAAGCCTTGTTGATCTTTTCTTGAACATCATTATTTTTCTCTTCTAAAAAAGCCATATACGGCAAAGGAAAATGTCAGAACTATGGCTATACATTGAATATTTTCTTCACTAATTGTATTTATTTATTTATTCATTTATTTATTCATTCATTCATTCAATTTATTTTCTTTAAAGTAATTCACTGGTCTTTAATCAACTCAAAAACAATCTTTAGCAATGGAGAATTCCCTGTACTGAAAAGTAATAGTCCCTGTTTTTAAGGTCTTCATGCATGACAAAAAAGAAGTACTAAAATTAACAGCAACCAAAAAAAAAAGAAAAGAAAAAAAGCCCCATAATTGCAAAAATGACCTGGGTATTGTGGGGAGGGAATGTATGGCCAATGGCCAAACCATAATTGTGATTGTCATACAACTACCTCTCTAAGCCTGGGATGGCCAACTGTAGCTCTCCAGATGTTTTTTGCCTACAACTCCCATCAGCCCCAGTCATTGGCCATGCTGGCTGGGGCTGATGGGAGTTGTAAGGAAAAAAACATCTGGAGAGCTACTGTTGCCACCCCTGCTCTAAGCAATTGAGGAGGAATCTATCTAAGAGCTATCTAGGAGAAAATTGAGAGTTCTGAAAAATCAAACAAAGAGGCTGTGAGGAAAACCCCCTTTTGAAGGACATTGTAATCACCAGCTTAGTTGCCAGAGCACCTGGAGAAGTGACTCACACACGTCTGGCCAGAGAGTGTTGGTAAACCTATCCAGGGGCAAAAGGGACTTATGTAGTACAAGCAGCCATAACACTACAAAGGCACTCTAGACCAGTACAAGAGTGCCCACCAGAAGAACGGATGGCTTCCCGTCGTTCCGTATGATGTCCATCCTAGCCATAGAGCAGAGGAAACTGCGCCGCCAGGAGCTATCCAGGCGAATGGTTTTGAAGCACTGACCATGGAATCCACCATGGAGGGCTAACACCACACGCAGCTATCTTCCTACCAGGCCTGACTCCATTCCCGTGAAGCAGACAGCTCACGTACACACCAGATGTCACCTGTGCCTGCAAGCAACCTACCCACCCCAGGAGTGGTTAATCATCCAACCGCCACTTTCTTTGTTTGACGGAACTCAAGACAAAGACTAGTGCCAAGGAGAAGACAGAAGAAGAGGAAGACCATCTTCAGCCAGAGCCAAGTTCCTTTGTACAAACTGGGTGTTACCTAGGCCATGATTTGACTCTCTATTGTCACCCTTTTAGATAAGTCCTAAGTATCTCCCCACCCAGTAAACTCTGTATTCTTCTTCTCAACTGTCGTTGTGGAGCCTCCCCTTGGTCCATTTCAACCTGAAAGTTCACTCAGGATCCAAGCAAGTCCATTGGTCAAGAGCAAGCACCCAATTAGGTGCCACCAATTAACTTTCTATTGGTTGTCGCAGTAGTCCAGCCCTTATGGTCACTGCAAAACCTCCCCTTTTCGTGAGGTCCTTCACCAGCTAACCACCTTCCTCCTCCCTCATACCTCCCATCCCCTAAGGCCTCAAGAGAGTCCTTATAATCTGTGGACTAGCTACCCACAGGTGTACTTCTATCAGTATCCCAACTTCCACTGCATAGATCCATCCCTGATTCCTGATCAGTTTCGGGTCCCTTCTCCCACTTCCTCGCTCATCACCATTGGAGCCTTCCTCGAAGACTACGATAGGTAAATATCACCCTGTTTGTCTACCCAAGTGTTCCCCTATCTCTCTATCGATGTTTCTTAGGACTGTATGTGTGATTTTATGAGTATTTCATCTTGGATGAAAGCCTATATTTTTCTTAATAAATTATAATTGTTTTACTTAATTAGAGTCCCTAATATTTTAAGCATTACTTTTCTGGACATGGAATCCTGTATACACAGGTAAAAAGATCCTGAGTGAGCCAGGTGCCCACCTGACAATTCCCCAACATCGTTTTGCGGGCATTTTGGCTTACAAGGCACATCCAAGGGGAAAAAGTGCCCTTATATTTTTAGAAAGTGAGTGTTTTACTGTTGAGTAGATAATAGAGCTATTTTGTTAAGAAAGGTAAAATTCCAATGAGTGGTAGAATCCCAATGAGATCATGGTCTGAATTCTGCTTCTCTTAGAACACCTCCCCTGCTTTTAAAGTTTGGAGATTATAATAGAAAAAGTGGATTGATCCAAAACTGCACAGAAGTAAAGCTGGCTTCAGGGCACTTCTGCACTTTCAGCCCTCATAATGGATCTGAAGATAGCATCGTGTCAGTCGTTAATCTGTAAAGCCATGTGATAATGTAGTGCAGAATTTTCTTCAGGAAAAAGAAATCAGCCAGCAGCTGTTTGGAAGAATAAGACACTGAGGATTTGTCCTAGATCTTCTATGGCAGTTTTCAGACACCATGTATGCCACTTGACATAGATGGGAAGGCCTCTACATTTTTATATGTATATATTAGTACAACAGATATTTCATCACTATCTACATCAATGAGCAAATGTAATTTGCATGTCAACAGTGTTAAAATGTTAGCAGGCCAGATCCAAAGTCTACCCAGTTGTCTCCAACACAGTCCCAAATGAAACACAAGATACCTGGAACATATGTATTGTACTCATGATCACTTTACAGGAAAGTCAGAGTGAAGCAACAGAGCACTTTATACCTTCAGAAAGAGGAGCTGGAAACTTTATGCTTTTACACATAACATATTTTTATGATATATTTTATGCATTTTATTTTGTGCCATCTACCATAGAAGAAATGTATGTTAGCATATGCTTTCAGGAATCAGCTTTTTACAGTTATCAAATGTCTCATCTTGGTTTCAGTGTTTAATTAGGTGATGTTTTAGCAACATTTGGTAAATGCAAAGCAGTAGGTATTATTTTGCTATGTTGATGCCATTAAACATTATTGCTTGTTGCCTTCACTACAGAGAAGACAACTGCAAGAAAGCAAGTACTATATTGTCTTTAAGACAGAGAATCAGGAGCCCTTGGTTCAGTTTTTGGCAGAAACTTCCTATCTGCCTTGGGGCTAGTAACTGAAGGCCAGATTTATATAGTCTCCAGGGGCTTAGTTACCCAACAGCCTGCTCTCCAAGCAGCTTCTGCAAACCCATTGAAAGGAGAGTACTGGTAAAACAATTTGCATGCTGGGCATCCCAGGTTAGCTGCATACGGATTCTCATTGGCACAGGCATTATAAGGCTGAGATCCTTTTGAAAGTCTTAAAATTGAGCATAGATACTTATGAAAGCTAAACTTCTGAACAGAATCTGTTACTTGAATTCTCTCACAGTCATCTCTCTCCAGTTGTAATTATTTTGCTTCACAAGTGTTCAAACATTCATTTCCTACATAATGTAATTACTATCACCACCTCTTGTGCACAGCTTTCATACCACCCACACTATATGCTGGAAAAACAATGTTATGGCTATTCCATACTCCCCTGCAGGGAATTTTCAGAGCTATAATGCTGAAAGTTACTCCACTCTTCTGCCCCTATCTCAACACTTTTCTCTCCACCGATTATTTTCACCTCTTATTCTTTTCTGTTTTGTATCATCCCACATTTTTTCTTCCTTTGTAATCCAGAACATAGAAGTAATTTAAAACAATTTATCTTTAATAAGTTCCAGTTTATTTAAAAGGACTTATTTTCAGGAAAATGTTCTTAGGATTAGAGCCTTATTCTGGTTACATCATTCTGGCATGAGCAGATCTATTTATTAACTTGGTTTTGTCTGCACAAGTTTTACTTTTAAGCTGTAACCTTTCAGGATGGGCCAAAATGGAGGCTAATGGATATCTGGAAATGTTTTGGTGGTTGTGTATACTTTTACATTTTTTTAAAACATTTGCTCAACAAGCTAAGCTTATCTTAAGAGTGAAAGACCCCTCCTTCCTGAACTCTTTGATTATGATATAGTCCTATTTGCTTCATAAAAATGCCCTCCTGAACAGTGTCATTCTACACAGTTTGCAGAATGACAGAAAGAGGGAAACTTTCTGACCTCCTCTGTGTAAGGAAAAGCCTCCTTAAAGAACATCGGGATTACCAGCTTGGTTGCCAGAGCACCTGGAGAAGTGACTCGCACACGTCTGGTCAGAGAGTGTGGGTAAACCTATCCAGGGGCAAAAGGGACTTATGCAGTACAAGCAGCCATAACGCCACGAAAAGCACTCTAAACCAGTACAAGAGTGCCCACCAGGAGAACAGAAGGCTTCCCGTCATTCCGTATGACTGCTATCCCAGCATGGAGCGAAGGAAACTGCGCCGCCAGGAGCTATCCAGGCGAACGGTTAAGTTCTGACCATGGAATCCACCGTGGAGGGCTAACACCACGCAGCCACCTTCCTACCAGGCTTGACTCCATTCCAGCAAAGCGGATGGCTCTCCTACACACCAGATGTCACCTGTGCCTACAAGCAACCTATCCACCCCAGGAGTGGTTAATAGTCCAACCGCCACTTTCTTTGTTTAACAGAACTCTAGACAAAGACTGGTGCCCAGGAGAAGACAGAAGAAGAGGAAGACCATCTTCAGCCAAAGCCAAGTTCCTTTGTATATGCCGGGTGTTACCTAGGCCACAATTTGACTCTCTATTGTCGCCCTTTCAGATAAGTTCCCTAATCTTGAGTGTTCCCCACCCAGTAGTCACTTCTATTCTTCTTTCCAACTGTCACTTTGGAGCTGCCCCCTGGTCTGTTTCAATCTGAAAGTTCTCTCAGGTATCCAGGATCCAGGCAGGTCCATTGGTCAAGAACAGGCACCCAATTAGGTGTCACCAATGCACTTTCTATTGGTTGTTGCAGTAGTCCAGCCCTTATGGTCACTGCGAAACCTCCCCTTTTTCATGAGGTCACACTCCAGCTAACCACCTTTCTCCTCCCTTGTACCTCCCATCCCCTAAGGGCTCAAGAGAGTCCTTATAATCTGTGGACTAGCTACCCACAGGTGTGCTTCTATCAGTATCCCAACTTCCGCTGCATAGATCCATCCCCGATTCTAAGACCAAGTTTCGGGTCCCTTCTCCCACTTCCTTGCTTGTCACCATTGGAGCCTTCCTCGAAGACTACGATAGTTAAATATCACCCTGTTTGTCTACCCATGTGTTCCTCTATCTATCTATCTATCTATCTATCTATCTATCTATCTATCTATCTATCTATCTATCTATCTATCTATCTATCTATCTATCTATCTATCTATCTATCTATCTATCTATCTGTATTTCCTAGGACTGAATGTGTGATTTTATGAGTATTTTGTCTTATATGGAAGTCTATGTTTTTCCCAATAAATTTTACCTGATTTTACTTAATTAGAGTCCCAATATTCTTACGCATCACCTTTCTGGATGGTTAATCTTGTATACATAGGTAAAAGATCCCTAGTGAGCCAGGTGCCCACCTGACTATTCTCCAACCTCGTTTTGAGGGCATTTTGGCTTACATCTGGGAGGCCATTCTGCATTTTGGGAGCCTCAAAGAGTGAGTGAATGCATACAGTCTCAGTTATTAGTCTTGCCCATTTGCAGGGTGGCACCTTCAGAATGCTTTGCTCAGATGAAAGCTGGCATGGTGGTAAAAGGGTGCCACAAAACCATTCACAATCTATTTACAAAGTCCGCCTTGGGAGTTACTGGGGAAAGTTCCTATATTAGCAGAAATATAATTAAATTTAATCTGCTTTGTGGTACTACAGTGAGTGTCCTGTAGTTCTAAGAACAAAGCCACAAATGTGCTAGAGGAAAGCCTCCTTTGCTCTGCGCAAGAAATCTTCAACCATGAGCAGAAGCTTTATTGTCACAAGAGACTAAAGAGGAAAATCCAACTTCTTCCTCACCACATGTAGCAGTTGTGCTTGGCTTTCAGTCTATGCAGAACCCCAACTGCTAACATCATTTCTGAGAACTGGTGTGAAAATGGTGTGAAAAACCTTCCTCTAGCAACACCTTCCACTGGAAATATATAGGATTCAATGCATTCTGTTTAGGTGGTAGTCTTACAACTCTGTAAGACTACTGTAATTTGGGTATAAATTATTAATAGAAAAAACACTGAAGTGCTTATCTATTTAATTTATATATTTCACTTTTACTGTTCCTGAAGGCTCTGAGGAGGTTAAAAAAATAATCAAATAATTATACAAAATAATGCAAATAGAAAAACTGCTATATAAATATAAAAACAATCCACTAGTGCCAGGAGAGCTAATAATGACAGAAAGCTCTGAAAAAGAAACAGCAAGCAAAGAAAGCAACATGTGAACTTGCAGCATCATTTCAGGGATATCATTCCTAATGGTCAGCAAAAGATAAGAGAATGTCAGGTGAACAAAATAAGCGTGAGAATAGGCAGTTGAAAATGTTGGGCAACTCCAAGATGGCACACAGGTTGAACACAACAAAAGCACTCCTTCAGAGATGTGGGGACCCAGGTCATGAGTAAATAACTAGCACCTTGAATTGAACCTGGAAGCAAATAGGCAAGAGAAGTCTGAGCACAGGTATAATTTGCTTCTAGCAGCTCAGTCTAGACAACAGCCTAGCAAATCTTCCAAGCTATCTTCCTAGTCCTAGACTGTGGTTAGACACTATTATTATTATTTATTATTTTATTATATCACTCCCACCCAAATAAAAAGTCTATTTGTTGATGCTATTGGAAAAATATGATGGTCCTCCTCATTATTGTAGCAGCTCTCTACGTATACTAGAAGTCTGCTACATTAGATAAATACAGGGCTTTTTTTTTTTAGCAGGAATATGGTTAGGTGTCAGGGGGTCTGGCCTAATATGCAAATGAGTTCCTGCTTTTTCTGCAAAAAAAGCCCTGGATAAATATATTATTATACGGGTAGCTGTAATGTCACCATGCTCCCATAACAACTGAATATGAAGTCTTATTTGAGGAACCTTAATTTAAGGAGTCACAGCAGTGTCATGAAATTAAGACAACAAGAAATGATTTAATCAAATGAGGATTTCCACTACCCTGCTCCTCAGCTGGTGGGAGACAAAGTTGGCTAAAGGACTGGTGGAAAAATTTAAGAAGAGCAATGGCCACATCTTTCATATAACCCATGATCATTTATCAATATAAATATATCTGGGTTACAATTTAATAATGCAATTATCTTTTTTAAAAATTTCATCCTTCCAAGTGAAGACTGGAATCCAAATTCTCCTGTTCTCTGTCCAACACGTCAACTACTACCATTACAAGGTAAACCTTGCAATATGCCACTTGTGATACACTGTGATAAATTACAAGTTCCCTGTATGATACTTACTGTATCTTAAGTTATCAATGAAGGACAGCCTCAGCTATGCAGAGGGCACTAAGCAGCCTTTAATAGAAATGCTAATTGGATTTATTGCTCCTTAAGGATCAATTTTAAGCTATTCAGTAAATTTTGTGGCTGCAAGAAAGTTCCCAGTCTTTCTCCACACCTTACCTTGATAGAAAAAGGAATCAAGCACCTGTTCATGTTGTATTAAACCTACAGACAAAGCTTAGCGTATGAAGGATAAATCTTATTTATCTTATTAATCTCTTTCCAAGAATCTAAATTAATTAGAACCACCGACTACAAAACTGCAACAGAACATACTGACAAATCCTGCTTATTTACAGGCCAGTGCTATGGGGAGAGTTAAGAGAGACATAGTAAAGATCATGGGAACTTCTAATAAACCATTTTAAAGGTTGACGTAATTACTCAAGAGTTTTATTCTGTGATGAACATTTTGCAGATAGCAAAATTCACAAGGTTGCTTAGAATTATATAGGTAGACCAGTAATGAGCAGACGTGACTCTGAAGTACTGGAGATAAAAGATTATGCAACTTTTAAAACTGAAAACAGAAGAGTTTTCCTACAATATGGAACACTTAAAAACAAGGCCTCCAGCCCCATGGAATGATGAGATCAGCAGCAATTCAATGACATCATAAAGGATTCTTTTGCCAATGCAATAGTCAAGACTGCAAAAGAGGTAGGAAGACTCAGTAAATAAGAAGTTGCTGCCATTCATAGACCACTGTGATCTTAATTTTGAAGGCTGGGAAAGTACTTTTTCCTGAAGTAGCCACTTAGCCAACAACCTAATAATTAACATTTAATAAGTAATTAGTGACCCATAATTCCTTCCCTGTTGTTTAATCTTGGGAAAGATGAAGACTACAGGATTTTACATTGACAAAAAAAATGAAATCCAAACTCATGCACCAAGGAAGTGTATTATTTCTGCATTCAGTCTTTGAGACAAAGAGAAAGATTCAGATGCTAATTCAAGTCTGAGACTCAATATCACAGCCAAGCCTTTCTGGTAGACCACAGAGAAGATAATTCATTATTGTTTCATCCAGAAGAATTCTGCCAATGAAGCATTTAAATGGATGTTTGGTTGACAACCATCAATACAGTGACAGTATAAGAGTACTAGAATACAGAAATGGTAATCACAATATCAAATTAAATACAGGGATGGCCATCTAACATTGGTCATTTATTTATTTAAGACATTTCTAGGCTGCCTTTCCACTTTAATAGGGTCTTCAAGGCAGAGAACATGAAAACATTTCAACATTAAGCAACACTAAAATCAAGTATCTATAAAATAATTCCATAAATCACACAAACACACATAATACCAAAACCAAGAAGAAGGGTCAGTAGCAGTTGTTGGGGTGGGGTAGGGTTGCCAGGTTCCCTTGTCACTCTGGTGGGGAAATTTGGGAGACATTCCAGAGGGTGGGTGAGGATATTGCACTGAAATAACCTGGAAGTGATGTAATCACGCCACCAATGCCAGGGACAATCCTCTGTTTTTTGGGTAAAAATGGTAAATTCATTCTTAAACCATAGAGTCTTATCCAAAAACCAGAGTGTTCCCAACATGATATGTCACTTCCAGGTCATGATGATATATATGTTTAGGGGTGGGTTTTTTCCCACCAGCCAGTTGGTTCACAGTGGGGAGAAGGCCCCAAAACCAGGGGACCTCCTGCTCAGATCTAGAGACAAGTAAAACCAAGTAAGAACCACAGTTTGAAATTATTAGTAAACAATAGAAAACTGTGTAGCACAATACTGCTATGTCAATAATGAACAATTATGACAACCATTTCTGTATCCCACCTCTGATATATTATAATAAAGAAAATAAATGTGGCTGACAAATAGACACTGTCCATAAGATTAAACAAATAATGTCCATAAACAATAAACAATATCAGTACATAGTCCAGGTGCTATTCTAAAATTGTTCTGGAGTGGATCACAAATTTGAAGACTAACAAAGGAAAGGTCCGGCCCCTTCCCAGCCAAGCCGGCATCGCCGGCATTTAGTCTGGGGGCCGCCTTTGCCCTCCCGGAAGGAGGGAGCAGATAATTGACGGTCCCTGATCATCCGGGCGTTTCTTCTGGGCGCGGAGCCGGGACTATATAAGCCCCGACCCCACCCAGATGGGGTCCATCTGTCAGAGTTGGGCAACCAGGCCTTTTTAGAGGAAATTTGGCAGGGATTGAGGTCGGCTCTGGGCCGCCCGGTGGGGCGCTAATGCCAAAGCAGAGGCTTGGCATTGGCGGTGGCTGGAGGATGTATTGGCCACAGGGTTTTTCAGGGGAGAACCTATGGCTTAGCACCAGGTGTGCGTGTGGTCTGTATGAACCGCAGATGGGCTCCACGGCTTAGTGCGGGGAATGCAGATCACAGAAGAGCCTCACCTGGGCGGATCTTTCCAAGGGGGATTGATGCTAGCCCAGGTGCAGAATGGCTTGGGGCCTGGCCGCTCAGCAACAGCCCGAAAACGGTGGGCTTGTGCTGGGGGCAGGGTGGCTTGCCCTTCAGGACAAGGCGGGTTCAGGGGGTGACCCCAGGGCTTGTCCTCCTAGGCCTCATCCCTGCCAGTTATAGGTTCATAAGTTTCTTTCAATAAAGCGGCCCGGTTTTATACCCAACATACTGTGTCTGTCTCTTCATTCCAACTGGGGGGGCAAGGACACTGCAGCCAAAACAAAACTGGTTTCGGTGAAGACACATTCTTCAACTATTAGGCTCCCCTTGCAGCCATTACAGTCTGAATATATGTTGGCTATGGAAGCTCCAGTCTATATGCATTCTGTAGCTACAAAGTGCACTATGTCCAGAGAGCATTGCTGTGTGATGCCCCTGGCATGATGATATCACTTCAGTGTGGTGTCATTTTGGTGGTGATGTTGTTGTTTGGGGGTGGGATTTCCCCCACTGGCCAGTTGGCTGGAGGCAGGCAGAAGCCCCCAAAAGCATGGGATCCCCCGCCTGGGGAATAGGAACCCTACAACTTCCCCGTGTAACCTTTTAAAATACAATTCTTTTTAAAAAGCATATAAACAAGTTATAGAACTCCCACCAATCAGTGGATGATAGTTTCTAAGTAACACATGAATCTCTGTAAACACCTTTTACTCTATGTTTTGCGTAGATGCCTGCATGAAACAGAAGTTGCAGAAATTCAGCAAATGGTGCTACTTGACACCCTTGCTTCTGTGACACAAAAATAAAAAAGGGCCATCATTTTCAAAGAAGTACATGTTACACAAAACACATGCCCTTTACATCTTCCTTAGGCCTTTATATCCTGTCATACTATCTGCAGTATCAGCAGCAGAAAGCCTTCCCTGGAACAAATGTGTATGTTTTATGTGTACTGTATTTGCTAATCATTAGTTCATAAGCAAGAACAGTTATACAGTGTGCTATAAATAATGGCGGGAATGTAAAAGTGAATTGATCTGTCTAGCTATCTAGTAATACTGCTGGCAGAAAACCAGCCCTGAATGGCTGCCAAGTATCAGAGACCCAGCCAGTGATTTGTCTAGGGGTCTTGCCCTGTCAGGCAGAAAATAGTCTTAAACTGAGCTCCCAGAACTGTGAGCACCGCCTACTGCTCAACAATGAACACTTCCTGCAGCGTTCCCTTTGCTGAGTTAAGTTTAAATAGCTGAAAACATGTACGAGTTATCAAGGTATAAAAGCAGGCATCCAGGAATATTAATCATTGGTGGGAGGTGTCAGTGTTCTTGTGAACTGAACTGACTTGCATTGTTCAGTCTGGCTATGCTTTCTCTCTCCCTCTGCCACAGTCCTTCCTGGCCCTCCTCATATGTGCATCACAATGCACTAAATAAATCCCTTCACTTTTTAATGTCTATTTATGTATGCCAAATATATACTACCTACTGCTTTTGGATATTTAGGTGTAGGAAACATTATTTTTAAAGACAACACACTCCAGCATTTGATAGAAACCTAGATTTTCTAGGGCATTAATGATGCTTAATAAATCTAAGTAAAGTGGGAAACTATTGGGAAATGTTTTGTTACAGGAAAGAAACGGGGGCCATTCATAAGCAAGTCCAATCAGTGAAAATATTCTCCTATCTATGGTGCAAATTGAACAAAATGATGGGATAATTCCCTCCCTTCTCCCCCCACCCCACTTTAAGTCAGTTATGCTGATCCACTTATTGCATTGCTTGAACTAGTTTTCCCTGTATATAAACATGGGAAGACAGCTCAGGCAGCAAACTCACCTCGAGATGCCTTGCAGGGATTCAGTAATGTGCCTGCTTGGCACTGTTTCTTGTATCCCTTAAGGCTGTCTCCCAATCTCTTTGTAAAACCAGCACTGGCTCAAAAAAAAAAAAAAAAGAGTCCCCCATCAAATGATGCAGCGCTAAGCTTCATGCAATCTATCTTTGCTATGTGATTTTGATTCACTGTTTAGTAGAGGAGCCACGTTGCCATTATGTGCCCAGCATTCACATGCAAGCATACGCCTGAATATAAATTTTGTCTGTAAATTGAAGGTGAGTTTCTAATTAAGAACTGGGAAGTTGAATTTCCACAAAGATCCACATTTTATGAACAAGAACCCACAGAACTGTGGGAAGCAGCTGCTTTTGTTTTGAAATTTGTTGTTTTATTGAATTTCATAAATAGCAGTGAAATTCAAACAAAACTGATTTAGATTTCACTTCATCACTTAAGATATATTTTGTAGAGTACAGCCTGTGCAGTAATCCTCTGCTATGCTTTAATTTGGTTTTAATTTTATAGGCCCTGTTTTAACTGCATATTTCCAGACCTTTATTTCTCTCACAGCTCTTAGCAAAATGGTAGCTCATAAACACAAGCTCTGCTGTATAGACTTTGCATTTCATCCCAAAGTATTTCCTTTTTTATAGCCGTGGTCTTTCCATCCTAGTGCTCTGAGCTTGGGTCACAAATCTCACTGCTATTCCAGTGTGTGACATCTTCGCTCGTTTGCCGCTGCTCATTAACAAACAATACTGCTGTGAAATTGGTTTAATGACAAAGTAATAAAATTGCTATTCTGCTCACAGATTGCCTGAGGCACTTTGAGCTCCTACAAGGCTTACTGTGGGTGCCAAGATACATTAAGCTGCTTATTCGTAAAAACTGCATCATCTGTTTTTTTCACAGGTTTTTTCTTTCCCCTATCTAGCCTCTGCTTTTTTATCTTCAAATAAAAAGATATATTTGCTTATGATCTTTCATGCTGTCAATTTTTTACTTTCATGCATATTTCTGGAAAATGAAAGTGTATTTCATTTCATTTCTAGAGCTTTTTTTCCTTTCCAAAAGGTCACTCTGTCCCTACTGCAAGGTTGTTCCTGGACTCAAAAGCTCAGCAATGTAACATTAAGACAAATGTATTTTTACATACAGTATTATGTAACTAGGAGACAGGATAGTATCAATCAGTCATATAACAGGAATAAGGTTTCCTTGTTTTCAAGAATGGATTATGTACTACCTACTAATTCTATCTGTCATAGTGAAGATATATGTATACATACTACAAAAACATAAACACAAATACTTATAGCATGCATAGAACAGTACTGGGTTACTTACACCTCTTCCATTCTGTAAGTAAATAAATATACCAGGATAACCACAACACTTCTTGCAGTCACTTTTCCATAAAACGAATTACATGTTTTGGGACAGTATACTTTTCCTTTTTGAGAATTAAATATTTGAGAAATCATATTTGATGATTTATTGCACCCATACAATAGTGAAACAACCCATTCGCTCTTTGACAGGTGGGCTGTTCTTGATAATTACAGTCAGACATTTTAGCACTCCTAGTATGGTATAAATAAACACACAAAGCACCAGTAGATAATACATTCTTATCTTACATTTTTAAACATGCATGTTGACAGCTTTCTATTTTTCTTTACCTGTTCCTTCATCCAAATCATAGCAAAATGATGTGATGCAATCTGCTTTAAATGCACCACAAGCCCCTTCTTATCAATTCCCCATCCTTACTAATCTCATTGTTGGTTATGTCTTAATGAATGCAGTCACAGCTAGAAAGCTGTTCTTGTTGGAATTGCTATTTCCCTTACAGGTAACTAGGTAATATGACCTGTTAAATACCTGTAAAAGTATAGTTTGGGCAACTGGTATCTTTAAGTGCTACACAAAAGTAGAAAAACTTGTTTGGGAACAATTAGACCTTGCCTGAACATGAATCTTTCCTTCTCCCAGCCTTAAACTGATCCTCCCCTCAAATCTCTAGTGCTTCAGGGCTTCCCCGGGTCACATTCATTCTGAAGTGTGTTTGACCTAGGGAAGCCTTGGAGCATGAGATCTGAATACAGCAAGCTGGTGCAAGTCCTACAAAGACTTCCAGACAGGGTTTCACCCACTGCAGGATTGTGAAAAACAAAGAGGCCTATTAGAGGTCAGAAGGGTTTTAAAAAATAATACAACCAAAAGGAAATGAGATAGCTGATGAGAATTGTTAGCTCTTGGCTGTAATGGGTTGAAATGATTCTGTTCTAAAATCTGCAGGGAAAGAACTTAGCTCAGAGAGTTTCAAAGCTGCCAGACTCCAGGTGGGACCTGGATATCTCCCAAAATTACAGCTCATCTCCACATTACAGAGATCAGTTCCCCTAGAGAAAATGGATGCTTCGGATGGTAGACTTGGTGGCACTGTTCCCCACTGAGGCCCCTATTCTCCCCAGGCTCCACCCTGAAATCTCCAGCTGTTTCCAAACATGGATCTGGCAACCTTAACCTCCATCCCCACTGGTAGCCAAGGAGGACCTGGCAATCCTAGGGCTCACATGAAATTACGCAAAAGAAGATAAATATGATGTGCCAGGAAAGAAACATGAGGGAAAGAATAATAGTAAAAAAGTGGTGGTGGGGAGGACACTAGAAAGGATCAAACACAGCTTTAGTGAACATATGTTAAGAATGTCTCAAGCTGCAAGTCTGTTTCTATCTGTTAGCAAACACGGGCCTAAATTATCTGCCACTTTGAAACAGTAACATAATTTGCGGCTGGGTGTATTCATAGATCCTACCAATCTTAAGAATGTCAGCAGACTCCTGCTAACTAGAATACAAAAAACAAAGCTAAAAGAAAACTAACTTCCATTTCCCAAAAAGATACAACTTTAATGGAAAAAGGTGTACCAGTAGGAATTTTTCCACAATAAAATATATTCACCTTGAACAAGTACTTGTTATATATGGCCCTTTTTGCTGTGATTAATACTGAGCAAAACGACACAACTGGAATTAAGACATTATATTCATAATAGGGTTGCCAATCCCCAGGTGGGGGCAGGGGATCCCCCAGTTTGGAGGCCCTCTCCCCACTTCAGGGTCGTCAGAAAGCGGGGGGAGGGAAATGTCTTCTGGGAACTCTATTATTCCCTATGGAGATTTATTCCCATAGAAAATCATGGAGAATTGATCTGCGGATATCTGGGGGGGGGGGCTGTTTTTTTGGGTAGAGGCACCAAATTTTCAGTATAGCATCTAGTGCCTCTTCCCAAAATACCCCCCAAGTTTCCAAAAGAGTGGACCAGGGGGTCCAATTCTATGAGCCCCAAAAGAAGGTGCTCCTATCCTTCATTATTTCCTATGGAAGGAAGGAATTGAAAAGTCCCTTTAAATGTGATGGCCAGAACTCCCTTTGGTGTTCAATTATTCTTGTCACAGCCTTGATCTTGGTTCCACCCCTAATGTCTCCTGGCTCCACCCCCAAGGTCCCCAGATATTTCTTGAATTGGACTTGGCAACCCTAATTCATAAAATCAGTCATATGGTGCAGCAAGAAAGGTTTCTATCAACGTTACACTGTAGCCTGCATATTACCATAGAGGCTAGCTAATAGATTCTATGTCATCTGTGGCTCTCTCACTTTAGTATGCAGTAAGTGTTATTCACAACAGGATACTCTCTTGTTTTAATATCTATAAAACAGAAGAAGACTATAAAGTTCTTAGAGGAAGTAAATGCACTATAGATGTATTACAGGCTCAAGTCCTCTTGGTGAATGGCAAGCAAACAAACTTTTTTAACAAATAAAAAGGTCCCTTTAAGTAAGGGCAAAGAAGACATTTTTGTGTAGATATAGAAATTGTCATGATGTGTTCCTTACCTCGTCGCAATCTACAACAGAACTGGATTTACATTTATAAGAAACTGCATGATCTGAAATTTAAATTTGAAAATTACAGTTGAGGGGGAAATTTCAGCTCTTGTGAATGCCTTTTTTCTTCAAGCAGGTACACCTATTATCTGTTGTACAGACTTTGGAAAGTATGGGACATTTTTTACCCAACGTTAAGGACTCTGCCAGAATTTTCTATTGCCTGAAACTGAAAGTAATTGATGTGGATAGTTTCATGTTGAGCAGAGAAACTGACTGTTCTCATACAGTGACCAAGGGAATGTTTTTTGTTAGTTTGAAAAAGGTATGGCTGTTAGGTAGATAGATTTAATCTGGCAGATGATCTGAAGCAGTACTACAAAGTTTGAGTCCAGTGGCATCTTCAAGACCAATGAAGTTTTATTCTGGATATAAGCTTTCCTGTGCACACACACTTATTCATCTGGCAGAGAGATTCAAGGTGAGTTAGATGAAATAAAATTGTAGGAACTGGAAGTACTACAGGGGTCATTTTGTAGAAAAATAGGTGGTGGAGCTCATCCAGGAATTGTTACGCAGCTGCACCTACTATTCAATGGACAAGGTAGGAAGGAGGAAGTGTGCTCCTGTGAGTTCCCACTGAATCCAAGGCCTGAGGTACTAAGAAAAGAGAAAATAAAGGGACTGCAGAAAAAGCTAGCTGAAATGGAAGAATGGTTGAGCATAAGGATGGGCACAAACCAGATCACAAACTAAAGTTTGTCACAGTTTTTCCCATTTGTGGTCTGTGAAGCGATGTTTGCAAACTGAAGAGCTGCCATGAACTTTCACAAATTTTGCTGCAGTTTGGGAAGAGCAGAAAGCAAAGGTTTAAATGGCTCCACACTTTTTGCTCATCATGAAAACAACTGAGTGGAGGGGAGCAGAAAATGGGTTTCAATGGCTCTGAGGGGGTTAAACAGCTCACAAACCAGTATCAGTTCGTGGTTTCTGCTCCCCATGAAAAGCAGCAAGGAGCAGAAAGCAGGGGGTTAAATGGCTCACAAACCAGTATCAGTTCATGGTTCAGTTCATGGTTCAGTCATAAACTATAAACTGAACACAAAAATGTGGTTCGTGCCCATTTCCAGTTGAGAGAGAAGGTATAGTAAAAACAGTCATGGGCAGCACATACCCAGAAACATATCATGGTGGCTAATTTAGCCTGCATATCACCTTGGAAGCTGCATCTAGGACTGGGCTGCTTCTTATAGTTCCAGCCAGTTTTTTGAAGTTGCCGTTTTGAAGGACTTAATATGAAGAACAATAATTTTCAAAATAAAATTTGGGGTGAATGTAAATGAAGAATTGCTTAAATAAAAATGGTAATTAGATTTCAGTATTAACAATAGTTACAAGATTTATTTTCCAAAGCCAGAAACCACTGCAGCTTTACCAGGATCTGTGTTATTCAGTAATAGTTGTGCCAAGATGTTGATAACTAGCCCAGTGTCACAGAAAGCAGGAAAAAATGCATTTGGGGTTAAAACTATGCATCACAAAACAGAATCAATCTTCCTAATTAACTGCAAATTAGCAATCCCAAAATGAGTGGGATCAACCTGTCTTTACTGGCCAAGAATCATGTTAAGTATATAGCTTCCTCTAAGTGCCTCTAAATTACTTTTACGCCTATATAAAGTAACATTCCTTTAATCTAATGCTGCATTAGTGTCACTGGGCTCAAAGTTATTACCCTGCTTTAAATTTCAGCAGATAGATAGGCAGATAGAAAGATAAACAAATTAATAGACAGCTATGGAAATAGTCTGATATTTTCTATGCAAGGCTCAGAGCAGCTCCTCATAAATCTCATGAAACCACAAACAAGGTACTAATTAGCATAAGACTCCAAAGAAAACTTTCTTTCAAAGGAAGAATTCTTTGAGGCCTCTAAACAGGAGCTGCTCTTAACAGAATAGCAAAAACAGGGTGTAAATGTGGTGCATGGCAGATATTGTATTCTCTTTGTAATTATCAGAATTAATAATTTAGTTATTGCCATACTTTGAGAAACTGACCCAGGAGATAGAACAACCACCTAAAAAAGGTTCTCCTATTGAACAGATTCCCTTAACTTTAGCAGCATGTATAACTCAGTGGACTGAGGTATGCAGATAGGAATCTGGTCCAAGGGATGCCAGTCCCCAGGTGGGGGCAGGGGATCCCCCAATTTCACAGGCTCCAGCCCGCTGCTGGCCTGTAAGGAAAAAGAAAAGAGCAGGTGCTCTGCTCACTTGCCCTGTGGGTGGCAAACTGCATGGCAGGCATGCTTGTCATCTGTTCTTTCCAAGCAGGAACTGCTGGCTCCTGCCTGCAAGAGGCAAGCTCACCCCCTGCAGGGCAGGCACACAAGGCTCTCACTATTTTTAACCATTTAAAGGGAAGGTTCCCTTTAAATGGTTGGAAAAAAGTGGGGGAGCACACACTGCACCTGAGACATGAAGATGTCACTCTGTGTGATGTCATTGTGAGAAGATTGGGGAGAAGATTGGACCTGGCAACTATATCTTGTCCTCTTCTAAATAGGCAAATATCACCAACTATTCAGTGATAATGAGTACAGCCTTGATTCAACAAAGGAGTCATTATATGCACTACCCAAAGATGTTGATGTGAGATCTTCCTTCTACACATTTGTTCGTTTATGTCCAGAGGCAGGTCACTCACAAAGCTTGTTTGTTTGTTTTTTGCAGGAAAACAGTTCTTGTTGGATCCTAGTGCTCGTATTCGGGCTCTCTCTCTCTCTCACACACACACTCTCACACACACTACCTTTGAGGAAAAGAAGAAATCAGAAGCTCTGCTATTTCTTAACATAGCACCACTATTTTTTCATAGGATCTTCCTCCCCCTTTGCTTACT
This sequence comes from Heteronotia binoei, assembly GCF_032191835.1. Classification (NCBI taxonomy): domain Eukaryota; kingdom Metazoa; phylum Chordata; class Lepidosauria; order Squamata; family Gekkonidae; genus Heteronotia; species Heteronotia binoei. Next base: position 71,527,394 of record NC_083243.1, read on the forward strand.
TCTGATCTCTTTCCCACTGAGATTGTTTTCAGCAATCTTTATGTTACATTTATGTTCAACATGACCCTATAGAGACTACTATTAAATTTAGAGACATGGCTCCATAGTTTTTAACTCCTTTCTCACTTTGGTTCATCTTTTTTTCTGTGGACTGTGTACAAAGCTTTGAGTTTCATCAAGAAAGGCAGTTTATAAAAACAGCAAATAAACAAATAAATAAAACAGATTGAGGGCAAGTATTCATTATAAAATAGTCAGTATTTTAGTAATACACAATACCCTGAGTTAAAAATCTGAAGCAGAGATCCCCAACTTTGTGCCCATGGGTGCCATGGTGCCTGCCAACACTTCTCCTGGTGCCTACCAAGTGTCTTTTGAAAGTAGGTGGGGCCAGATGGGGCTTTAGCACAGCAAGGCTTCTGATTGGCTACCGGAGATTTGATTGACTGTGAAGATTCTTAAAAATATTATTTGGGCTGCAGCTGCCACTTCACAAGAATTCACTATGTGACTGAAGGTAAGCTGCAGCAATCACTTTGTAGCTAACTCTGCCTCCTATGACAATCATTTTGTGACTACCAAGCTGTGTCAGAATTCTAAAGGTACCCGCAGGCTCAAAAGCTTTGAAGATCCCTGATATAAAGACTTAAAGATTCGTTTCTTGTACATTCCTCCATAGATAAACTTCTATTCCTTCTTCCATTTCTGATCTCTCTGCACAATTTTCCTATCACACATACTACATCTAACCATCAACACTCCTGGTGTCCCTCCATATGAAATCTATTTCGTGTTGCTCTTTCAGTTCTTTTCTTTCTTTCGTACTCTGTTTTACATAGCCAGTATTCATTGGCAGACAACGCTAAGATGCTCAGCTACTTGTTGATTTCACATATGAATTAAGAAAACAGGAAAGGGATCAGAAGGCACAAGAAAAGCCCTGCAGGCTAAAAATGACTCCAGGCTCAACCAGAGAATATGGCTTGAGTAGTACTTAATATTCTGCTCTACCTTTAGCATATGCTCCCTGAAAGCCAATGAGATTTCACATAGTATTAAAGAGGAGCCATGAGGTATTTCATCTGAATTCCACTAAAAGTTTTCCAAATTAACTGTGATGTTTAAAAAAATATTATGGCTGTGATCTATGTGGAAACAAGCCCTAACCGGATGGGAATTCAAATTCCAGGGGAGATAGGCAAGTTAGCCTCTTGCAACAAAATAAAAAGATGTCTTGTGACACCTTAAAGATTAACAGATTAATTGATGCATAAACTTTCATGGACTACAGCCCACCATCAGAGGTAAGCAGTCATGCATGCTAATGTAAATATTCTGCAGCTCAGTCAAGGAGCTGAGGCTGTACACATGTAGCCTACTAAACAAAGATGTGACAGTTATATGTCACTACACCTCCAGGTAATGCTAACTACTTTAGTTTCTGTTGAGTTGCTACCTAGTGCATCATCTAAAATTCTTCTCCAGCATTTTAATTTGAGTACCACATTTGAGTACTCCAGCATTTTAATTTGAGTACCACATTTCAGAGGGAAATTTCTGATGGCATTCATAATTTTGAAATAAGAGATTTCATCTCTAATGCTGCTTCTTCATCCCAAAGAAGATCTGCACTATTTCAGAATCTTTTGCTAGGCTTTGCCTGCACAGCCTCAGCTGCAAGGCATATGCTCTGTTAGTTCTGGAATGATAAATTTAATGTTGCCATCATTACCTTTTATTATTTCCACTATGACACTGTTAGATTTTGTATTTTTTAAAAAGCTTGAAATTTGTGTCACCAGTGAAAAGCAGCTTTCCTTCCCAGAAATCACATTAATATTATTATTTTCATATTATTTTGATAGCCTATTGTAACATTCCCTAATAATATTTATTTTATTTAATAAAATTCTAAATAAAACACTTCAATTTTTTCTATTGTACAATTTCTAAATACGAGAAATTTTAGCATTCTGCATAGCCTAAATTTCTTCTGAGCAAAACCAAGAGAAAGGTAATTTGTCTGTATTTGGGGTCAACCAAAATATTTTAAGTATCTGCAGTAATGCATTATCATTTTCCCATTGCTCTCTGTAAGAGTAACACAGTTTCAGACAGAATAAACAAGTAAAAAGATTTTACAGCACATTACCACGGTCTTAATTTTGCATGTTTAAACATTTCTGTGCCTCACTGAAATCTAAATTACATTACATCAAGATAAAATTATATGAACAGCATGGAGTACAGTCATGAAAAAGCAAGCAAGGATATTACATTACCCAGTATGGGAGGAAATCTTTCTACAAGTGGACCACCTTCCAAATTGGTGGTCTGTTCCACATAGTATTAAGACTACAGTAAATTTTCTCTTCCTGGATCAGATAATCAGTTTTGTGAAATCAGTAGTTAGCTCTTTCCATTCTGACAATCTTTTTTATAGGAAGGGGTTCATTTTAGTAATTCTATTCCCCACCCCCACACTTCCATCATCATTGTCAGAAAGTGTTATACAGTACGCCACAACATGGATACAGCTATTGACATTTGTACAGGGGCTTACATCTTTTAGTGTTGTATAATTTTTTCCTGTAACTATTTAAAAACAAAGAATGCAGGGAAATTCTGTTGCTTTTTTTTTTAAAAAAAAATATTTTTAATATTAATGTGATTTCTGGGAAGGAAAGCTGCTTTTCACTGGTGACACAAATTTCAAGCTTTTTTTAAAAAAAGCAATGGAACACCACAATCGTTTCTATAACATGTGTGTTGTGACATCTTCTGACTGATAACAATCCTATAAATTAATGACTTCCAAAGCATCCAATCATTAACAGCCTTGCTCGGGTCTTGGAAACTGAAGGCTGTGGCTTCCTTTTGTGAATCAATCCATCTCATGTTGGGACTTCCTCTGTTCCTGCTGCCTTCAACTTTTCCTAGCATTATTGTCTTTTCCAGTGACTCTTGTCTTCTCACAATGTGACCAAAGTACGATAACCTCAGTGTAGTTATTTTAAGCTTCTACAGAGAGTTCAGGCTTAATTTGTTCCAGAACATGTTTGTTTATTTGTTTTTTTGCGGTGCACAGTATCCATAAAACTCACCTCCAACACCATATTTCAGATGAATCAACTTTATTCCTTTCAGCTTTCTTCATTGTCCAGCTTTCACACCCATATATAGTAACGGAGAATACTATGGTATGAATTTTTTAATTGGCAGCCTTGAATTTGTATAATTCCTCAGTAGTAATTACTTTGTCTTCTTGATGTTTAGGTGTAATCCTGCTTTCGCACTTTCTGCTTTGACCTTCTTCAGGAGTTGTTTCAAGTCTTCATCAATCTCTGCCAGTAATATGGTGTCATCTGCATATCTCAAACTGTTATTGTTCTTCCACCAGTTTTCACTCCACGTTAATTGAAACCTAATCCACTTTTCCTTATGACATATTCTACATACAGACTGGAGAGATGGGGAGATAAAATTGTCTGACATCTTTGCCAATTGGAAACCATTCTGTTTCTCCATATTCTGTCCTAACAGTAGTCTCTTGTCTGGAGTACAGGTTGCACATCAAAACAATCAGATGCACATCAAAACAATCAGATGCTGCAGCACACCCATTTATTTTAAAACCAACCATAGCTTTTAATGATCCACAAAGTAAAAAACTTTGCTGTAATCTATGAAACATAAGTTGATTTTCTTCTGAAATTCTCTTGTGTGCTCTGGTAACCATCATAAATTTACAATATCGCTAGTGCCTCTTCCTTTTCTGAATTCAGCTTGAATATCTAGCATTTCTCATTCCATATATGGTAACAGTCTTTGCAAGATTTTGAGCATCACTTTACTCACATGAAAAATTAATGCAATGATAGTTGCTGGTGTCTTTTTTTTTTTTTTTAAGGAATTAGAATGCCAATTGAATTTTTCCAGTTTGTGGGCTACTGATTTGTTTTTTTGTAATTTATGGCATATTCCTGTTAAGATTTTGATGGACAGTTTCTGTGGCTTGAAATAGTTTATTGATATAATATTGAATATTCTGCAGATTTCCAACTTTTTGCTATTATTCTATGGGCTGCCATCCTTTAGATGTTACTTTTTCATATTGTGACCCCCTTCCCCCTGATTGTTAACAGAGCCAATACTGCTGTATCATATACTGCAATGCTGCTGATGAGTGATATTTCCCATTTCTGAAACTATTTTCTCTCAGAATTGTGACTCTACAGGACATAACCACCACATGTAAATATAATCACCTTGCTGATTATAGTTTCTCCAGCTTTTTCCCCCACTATTTGTATTAGAAGAAGATAAAGAAGAAGATATTGGATTTATATCCTGTCCTCCACTCTGAAGAGTCTCAGAGCAGCTCACAATCTTCTTTACCTTCCTCCCCACAACAGACATCCTGTGAGGTGGGTGGGGCTGGAGAGGGCTCTCCCAGCAGCTGCCCTTTCAAGGACAACCTCTGCCAGAGCTATGGCTGACCCAAGGCCATGCTAGCAGGTGCAAATGAAGGAGTGGGGAATCAAACCCGGTTCTCCCAGATAAGAGTCTGCACACTTAACCACTACACCAAACTGGCTCTCCTTGCGAGAAGTACTGGAGTAATATACCATCGATGTAATAGTTTCAAAGAATTACTTCTTGCGAGACTTACTGGAGTAATATACCGTCGATGTAATAGTTTCAAAGAATTCTCCCTAAGGACTATCAATATAGTTTTCCATGTTTGAGTCATCCATAACTTATATATTTTGTTCTATTTTTATTTCAATATCATTTCCCCATATTACTTTAAGACTATTTGATGTATCTGCATCTATTTTGACTAAATATGGCAAATAGCTATGGCAGAAAAATTGACATATGGACTTAGCCAAAATGTAAGACTTTTTTGCAACATGGCATGATTTTATCGTATATACAAATCAAAGAAATGTTTAACCATTGCAATTGTGCTTTAAATACAGTTCACTTATAGTTCTTGCCTGTAACAGGGGGAAGGTTCCCAGCATATTGGAAAATGAATACAAGGTGGGAATTTTTGTTATATTGTGATTTTTTTAATTGCTAAAGGAATTGCAATATGCCGGTTCCCCAACCCCCCCGATAAGAATAAGTGGATCCTGGAATTGAATATAATGACAGCAAGAGATAATATAATAATTTTAAGTAGGAGAAGCTGGAACTTCTGAAAATACTTTGGACTCTTTCCTTCCAAGTTTCAATTTATGACATTCCTCATCCATGAACATCTGTCTATATTCTTGTTTTTACTATAGATGTGCTCCCTTCTCTGAGTCCAGTTCTTTCTCCCATCAAAGAATTTAAAACAACTCTGGTACCAGCCTCTTCACAGTTTTAAATGCTACATGGAAAACTAGTTGACCTTCCCAACTGGACTTAAAAACAACCCTTGAAACTGAAGAAGAAGATGATATTGGATTTATACCTTGTGCTCCACTCTGAATCTCAGAACGGCTCACAATCTCCTTTACCTTCCCACCCCCACAACAGACATCCTTTGAGGAATGTGGGGCTGAGAGAGCTCTCCCAGAAGCTGCCCTTTAAAGGACAGCTATGACATAGCTGGGATGGCCCAAGACCATTCCAGCAGCTGCAAGTGGAGGAATGGGGATGCAGAAAGATATGCTATAGGTTAGAAATGATAGTGAGGGAGAAATGGCCTTGGAGAAAAAAATGCCTCAGGAACATATTCCCAGAACCAAACTTCCCACCAGTAGTTTATTTTAAACTGTGAAGAGAAATGGCCCAGCAAAATTGAAAATACAACAGCATAAATTACAAAGACACCTAAATGTTTGCACTAGGGATGGGCATGAGCTGCATTTTTGTGATTCAGTTTATGGTTTGTGGCTGAACTATGTATGAACCAGAATGTTGGTTCATGAACCAAACCGTTTCATATGGGTTCATGATCCCTGCTTTCTGCTCCCTGCTGCTTTTCTTGGTGAGTAGAAAGCAATGGTTTAAATAGCTCTGAGCCACAGAAAACCATAGAGAGAAGAAAGCAGTGGTTTAAATGGCTAGGACCTGAACCCCAAAAAGAAAGCCTCTTCAAACAGCTGAACCACACAGAGCAATTCCCTGCACTGCTCACTTGTTTAAAAGGGATTTATTGGGCAGCAAGCCCCAGAGGCTGTGTGTGAAAGTCCCTTTAAACAACTGAGTCATGCAGAGTGGTGTGCTCCACATTGCTCAACTGTTTAAAGGGGATTTCTTGGGCAGTGAGCCCTAGGGGCTAGCTGCCAAAGAACACCCCTTTAAACATCGAGTCATATGGAGCAGTTTAAGCTTTACAGGGACGGCACAAGAAACCCTGAAACAGCTGAGAGACAGGGAGCCCTAGCTGCTAAGCTGTTTTTGCGGCTTTCTGCTCTGGCCAGGAACCAGCATGAACCCCACAAACTGCCTTAAAAGTTCATGGAAGTCTATAACAGTAGACCCATCACAGACTTTGGTTCCGAACCATGAACAGAACAGAAATCATGAATTTATAATAATAATAATAATAATAATAATAATAAATTTTATTTGTACCCCGCCCTCCCCCGCCGAAGCAGGCTCAGGGCGGCTAACAATACGGTGACCAATGGTGCACCAACAATAAAACAGTTACACTAGAAACATTAAATTAACATTAAACTAACCTTAAAAGCCTGAATTAAAACAATTAACTAAAACATTTTATGAATTTAGCTTTGTGGTTTGGTTCATGCCTATATCTAGTATGCACTACATTGCTTTGAATAGAATGCACACTCTGGAATTTCAAATGCACATTTCCACTTATATCAGAATGTGTATTAGGATAAACATTCTATTCAATGTAACACAGTAAGAATACACCATATCCAAATGTGGTGCATGCCTTATGCACTATGATTTAGTTCTATTATTCCCCATCCAGCATCAATAAAAATGAGTGAAAAATCTTTGTTAGGGAATAGAGAGGGAGTATAAAAAAAGGAAAGATAGGAACAAACAGACAAAACCCCAGCAAGGTAGGAGCAAACAGATTTGCTATATCTGGTCTTCATCTTTTTGGAGACTGGATAAAGTCACCAAGTGAGCTTTCACAACATAATGAGGATTTGAACCTGGGTCTCCCAGATCCTGTTTTGACATTCTACCCATTACATACAGTAGCTTTCATGCAGTGACTTCTGCTGAAGAATAGTAGCAAGGATCTAGGCCTGTCAGTGCTTACAGCTGGACCTGGACCCACAAGAGCCCTCTCAAAGGCCAAGATATGTCTATCCTTTACGGATAAAAACTAAGGCCTGAAGACTGGCTATATTGTTGTGGTTGCCCAGTAACCCCATTAGGCTACTGCACAGGATATTTTTTTCATAAAGATACAGTAACTGCTTCTGTTGTTGGGAGTGTTATCGCCTATGTTTTTTGTTTATTTAGTTTTCACATTTTTCTATATGTCTAGGGCAGGAATATCGATCTCATTTGTTATGAAGGATGGATCTGACATAAATGAGACCTTGTCGGGCTGGGCCATGTCGGGCTGGGCCATGTGTGTACTTATTTAAGATGAGGTAGCAGAGATATAAATGTTATAAAGGACACAGACAAACACAATTAAATATTCTTTAAAAAAATTAAAATAAAACATGCTTAAAACATTAGCACTCATTGGTCTTAAAGGTGCTTTCATTGTATCTCTCCTGTGTGATTCAGGGAACTGGGCAAAGGAAGCTCTGGCTCTTTCCTTCCTTCTCCAGTGGACTGGGGGGGAAGCTCAGCCAATAGAAGGAAGAAAGGTTTGGCTCAGTAGCCCTGCTGTGGGATTGAGAGAGTTTAATAATAATAATAATAATAATAAATTTATTCTTATATCCCGCCCTCCCCCGCCAAAGGCGGGCTCAGGGCGGCTCACAAGCATGGAAATCCATGGTTCAATAAAACAATATAATACAACAGCAATTTTAAATCAATAACATAATAAATAAGTTAGTTAAAATAGATAAAAGGTGCTACATTACTATGGGTCATAACATCCACAAGATGGCTGGATGGCTACACATCAATTTCATCAGTTTAGCCAGGTTCTGTTTCGAAAGCCAGCTGAAAAAGAAATGTTTTACAAGCCCTGCGGAATTGATTCAAGTCCCGCAGGGCTCGCACCATCTCTGGTAGATGATTCCACCATCGAGGGGCCATTGCGGAGAAGGCTTGCTCCCTGGTTGCCTTTAATCGAGCCTCTCTTGGCCCAGGGATTATTAGGAGATTTTGCGAGCTAGATCTCAGTGCTCTCTGGGGAACATATGGGGAGAGGCGGTCCCTTAGGTAGGCAGGTCCTCGGCCATATAGGGCTTTAAAGGTAATGACCAGCACTTTATAACGAACACGGTACACAACTGGCAGCCAATGCAGATCCCGCAGCCCAGGCCGCACATGTTCCCACCGTGGTAGTCCCAATAGCAGCCTGGCCGCCGCGTTTTGGACTACCTGAAGTTTCCGTGTTCGGTATAAGGGCAGCCCCATGTAGAGGGCATTGCAGTAGTCTAGTCTCGAGGTGACCGTTGCGTGGATCACAGTTGCTAGGTCGCTGCGCTCCAAGAAGGGAGCCAACTGCCTCGCCCTCTTGAGGTGAAAGAAGGCGGATCTAGCAGTGGCAGCTATCTGGGCCTCCATTGACAAGGAGGATTCCAGTAGCACTCCCAGGCTCTTGACTTTGCGCACTGGTATCAGTGGCGCACCGTCAAAAGCCGGTAGCGTAATCTCCCCTCCCAGTCCGCCGCGGCCCACGCAAAGGACCTCAGTCTTCAGAGTTTGGCAAAGCAAGCTATTCCTTCCCGTTTCCTCCCATGGAAGGAGCCTCAGCCAATGCAGAAAATAGAGGCTTTGCTCTGTAGCTCCTGTGTGATAGAGCAAGCCTTGAAAAGGAAGCTGTTATGCAGAAGGAGGCAAGAGACAGGGAGAAGGAAGCAGATGACAGCCAGATGCTCAGTGGCCTGATAGGAGCCCTCTGGGAGCCTGATTTGGCTTCCGAGCCACATGTTTGATGCCCCTGGTCTAGGGTTTTCCTCAGGTTTGGAAAAACAGTTGTCTTGACTGTTCAAGACTCCATTCTCTGGATTTAAGTATCCACAGACCACATGGAGTTATATATATGACTTGTAGTTGCTCTGCTACTAGCATGTGCACCACAGTATATGGATGTCTTTTCCTCTCTAGAATTATATATCACCTGCCTGATACATGCAGATTGAAATTACACTTAACTGTGTCTAAAAAAAATTGGTTTGTGATGTTATCATGCATCAATGGGAAAGAAAAGAAAAATTCTTCATTCTATTTTTATTAAATAGCAAAATTTCTGCTACACTGACTCAGCTTCAATGAAGACCGAGTGCCACTGTTATATGTTACAGGTCTATATAGAATTAATCCAGACTACATTAATGGGTTTTGATGGGAGTAACTGTGCATAGGATTGAACTGCCAGTCTCCCACATCACCAGTCTTGGGTCAGTTGTACATCAGGAAGTCTTGTGGCGACAAAATGGTAGGACAGATGTCTATGACAATAGCAGTCAATGGCCGCAATACAATTAGTATAATAGGTTATTAACTGTAGAATATGATGGATAAAACACCAGCATATAATTACATCTGTGGCTGAACCAAAAGATTCATAGGGTTGCCAGGCTTGTGTTGAAAAATACCTGGAAACTTCAGGGCTAGATCCATGATAGGATGGGGTTTGGGGGAATGGAGGGGCCTCAGCATGATACAATGCCACCCTTCAAAGCAGCCATTTTCTGCAGGGGAGCCAATCTCTGCCAGCTAGAGATGAATTGTAAAAGCGGGAGATCTCCAGGCCGCATCTGGAGACTGGAAACCCTACAAAAGAACCACATTTACTTCTATCCCAGGCAAGAGGACTGCCCATTCTTCTGAAACATGAAACTGGTGCCATGATGGGGAATGGTGCTTAGAAGAGACACAGGTGGCATTTCAAAGATCCACATTGTGCTCCCAAGGCACTGAGGGACAAACACTGAACTAGATATTTCTGACGAGGCTTGCCAATCCCTAGGTCCCAGAGGGAGTTCTTCTGCTTTCCCAGGCTCCTTCCCGCCCCCAGTCAGCTGGCCGGCGGGGGGGAAGCCCCACCCCCAGAGGACCATGTGCCTTTCCAGCTCCGGAGGCTTCAGTCTCTGACTGAAAGGCTTCCTCTTGGAATGGTGTGTCTGTGTTACTTTGAAGAAGATGGCAGCAACTCGTGAGTAGAGAGGCCAATCCTTCACTTCAGAGTCGCCAGAAACAGAGTGGGGGGTGGGAGGGAAACGTCTGCTGAGCACTTCATTATTCCCTATGTGGGGATCGATTCTCATAGGGTATAATGGGGAATTGATCTGGAGGTTTTGGGGGCTCTGGGGGAGCTGTTTTTTGAGGTAGAGGCACCAAATTTTCAATATAGTATCTAGTGCCTCTCCCCAAAGTACCCCCAAGTTTCAAAATGATTGGACCAGGGGGTCCAATTCTATGAGCCCCAAAAGAAGGTGCCCTTATCCTTCATTATTTCCTAAGGAAGGAAGACATTTAAAAAGGTGTGCGTCCCTTTAAATGTGATGGTCAGAACTCCCTTGGAGTTCAATTATGCTTGTTACACCCTTGTTCCTGGCTCTGCCCCCAATGTCTCCTGGCTCCACCCCCAAAGTCCCCAGATATTTCTTGAATTGGACTTGGCAACCCTAGTTCTGACTGCAAGTCCAAAGTCACTTTTCCAGGAGTAAGATCCACTGAATAATTTGGACAATTCAAAGAAAACCTGCTCACTATTGCTCCTTCTGTGATCTAAATGACCAGCTTGACATCACAGATAAGGAGACTTCAGGTAGCTATAGTGTTTCTCAGCCCAATCACTCATGTTGAGATTATTTATTTATGTATATCCCACCTTTTAGCTCAGGGTAGTTAACCAATATTAGACAATAACATAAGGAAAGTATACGTGTAACATTAGAGCCATTCAGTAAATTACAATTTAACAGTCCTCAATTACAATTTAATAATGAACGACATTTTAAAACACCAAAAATATTGGAAATTCAAACCAATCCAGGAGTCCAAGCATTAAAATTGTTCAGTGTAACACTCAGTGAATGGTTAATACTTGAGAACCTTGATTGACAGGAGGTTCAAATGGAACTGTGCAGCTGAGAGTGGCTATTAGTTAACTTAGAGTTCAGTTAGATAGAGTTAAGCAGAGTGAAGGAACAGGAAAGGATTCTGAATTAGGGAAGTGGGACCAGTAGTTCTTCCCTGAGGGAAATAGCTCCTAGTAAAGGGGTGTGTGTGTGTGATCCCTATCAAGTATATAAGAAGGAAAACTGGAACCTGTGTGTGTGTTTTTCTGCCTTCACAGACGTAAGTGTTTCTGAGACAAAGGAGCTTATGCTAAAAGCTCTCTTGCCACAGTTTTAAAGACCTTCTGTAGAACTAAACAGCTACTTTACTGAGACAAAGTTGCCTCATTCATGTTGCCTGCTCACCTACCAAGTTCCAAGCTTGATACCTACCTGATAATTCTCCCAGAAGCAGTTTGTTTTGAATGAACATGTGGCCCTTATGTGCCATTATCAGACATATACAAAAGATTTTTGTCCATCTCTTAGCTCCCTAGGTTGGGTCAGCTTATATCTACATTAAAAACAACAACAACTGAGACAGACAGAGACACCAAGAAACAGGCTGCTTAGCCAGGAAAAAAAGGGGGGGGGGGGTTGGGGAAACCGCTATATTCAGTTTCAAGAAAAGGCCTTCAATCCTTAGCTTGGAGAAACAATGATTGATTGAGGGGTGACATGACAGATGTTTACAAAAATTATGCATGGGATAGAGAAGGTAGAGAAAGAAGTACATACTTTTCTCCCTTTCTCACAGTTCAAGAACTTGTGGGCACTCAATGAAATTAATGAGCAGTAATCTTAGAACAGATAAAAAGAAGTACTTCTTCACTCAAAGAGTAATTAACACCTGGAACTAACTGCTGCAACAAGTGCTGGTGGCTACAAACATAGACAGCTTCAAGAGGGAACTGGATAAACATACAGAGGTCCATCAGTGGCTATTAGCCACAAGGTATAGATGGAACACTATGGCTGCAATCACACATACTAAATAATGCACTTTCAATCCAGTTGGAAAGTGCATTGAAGGTGGATTGCAAGTGCATTATTTAGTGTATAATCACAGCCTAACTCTGGCGCACTGATGCTCTTTATTCTTGGTGTTTGGGGGGCAACAGTGAGAAGGATTCTGGAGTTCTGGCCCTGCTGGTGGACCTCTTGATGACCCTTGAGTTTCACCACTGTGTGACACAGAGTGGATTGGGTGGTCCTGTTGGTGTAATGAATCTATGTAAACCCAGTCTGACAGCTATGCTTTGACAGCTGGTGATCTAGCAGGCATGCTAGGTCACAATGACCTTATCAGCAGGCCGGTTTGAGCCGGCAGAAGCCAAGAGAAGAAACCTGCTGAGTCAGCATGACAGTGCACAGCCAGGATTGGCTGGTAGAACTATAAGAAGACTGTGTGTGGAACACACAGGTCTCTCTCTGAGAGTTGGTGTGTAGGCGGAGCATTTTGTCTGTTAGAGTAAGATATTGGACTGCACTAGTGAGCACTTATTGTATATATCTGTAAATACACTATTTTGGCACTAGTTGCAGGTGTCTGGCTGATTTCTTTCCTGGAGCCCTGAGTCGGGCAGGTCACCAAGCTCACTCTGCTAACTCCCGCACCGACAGGTCCAACATGGCTTCTCTTATATTCTTAATCTATATCTTACATGTTTTCACAAATGCTACAATAGTCAGAATCTAACCCACAGCATCCAGCAGACTATTCCACAAAGGAAAACAGTCCATGAGAAATCCTAGTTTCTGACCTAAAGTGACTGGACTATTTGACATGAAGGAATGGTTAAAAGAAACCGATGAGCAAATCTGAGCAGATGCAGCAGGAGAGTCACTCCATAAGATATGTGTCTGACAATGTTCCCTCTAAGCTGCAGAACCTTGTGAGCAAAAATTCTACTTTGTGAGCTACTGGCATTGCAGTTGTGAGCTACTGGCATTAAAGTTGTGAGCTACTGCATAACTTAGCGTGCTCTGGGGTCATCCTTCCTGAGCTAAGACAAAAATGTGTGAGCTGGAGGCTAAAAATCTGTGAGCTAACTCATGCTAACTCAGCTTAGAGGGAACACTGGTGTCTGACCTCTGATCCATTCATTTAAATAAGAAGAAGATATTGAAGATATTGGATTTATATCCCGCCCTCCACTCCGAAGAGTCTCAGAGCGGCTCACAATCTCCTTTACCTTCCTCCCCCACAACAGACACCCTGTGAGGTGGGTGGGGCTGGAGAGGGCTCTCACAGCAGCTGCCCTGTCAAGGACAACCTCTGTCAGAGCTATGGCTGACCCAAGGCCATGCTAGCAGGTGCAAGTGGAGGAGTGGGGAATCAAACCCGGTTCTCCCAGATAAGAGTCCGCACACTTAACCACTACACCAAACTGGCTCTCTATAAATAAGAATAACTAACATGTATTATTTTGAAAATATAACTGCATTACATGCAGTACTGCAACCCTTAAGTTTCTAAAGCAAAATGTGGCAATTTTTTTAGTTATAAGCACCTTAAATCAAATCTGAAAGCAAATGGGTAGACACAGTTATTTAAGTGTCTGATTTATATGATCATACTGGCCTATTCCAGTCAGCCAATGGGTGGCCATATTTTGCTTCTGAGTTGACTAGAGCAGAATGCATCACAGTAATCCAGCCTTGAAAGCTGTAGAGATATAGTAGCATGGATCATTGTAAACAGATCAGCTAAGTTTAACAGACAAGACAGTTTGGAATATTTCCTGATTTATACAAAAGACCTACTACATATATTTGACAAACTGTTATAAACAACAGAATTGTGATTGTAATGAAGGCCACCAAATCCTGACAGTCCTAAAGAACAGAGTAAATGTGATGCATGCTGGACCCACCCCTCAACTTCACACATATCTATGAACCTCAAAGTAGAATTACCTACCACATCAGGATGGCCTGGAAATACACTAGAGCACTAAGTGGCCCATATATAATAAGTTTTCCTTGTCTTCCCAATCCAAAGCTTCATTATAAATGTTAACGAACAATGTCATTCTGATATCTCATCTACTCTTTTGTACAAGAAAAGCTAGCATGTATTATTTTGAAAACAGTTGTCTGTATTATATATTAGACTGAATTAAGCCATGAACTACTGTTCTTTTATTCATTACTGACCTTAAAAACAATGATAGTGAACAATTGTGGAATCTCTGGCCTAAAAATGTATGTATCAAGAAAACCTAATTCTTTTGCCAAAAATAGGATCAATGCCAGATAGTACTCATTAATACCATGATTATCTAATGCTGTACATTAAAAAGTGTATCACTGGGGAACAACTTAAAACATAGCACAAATTAGTACAATATACCATGTATATGTGTGTAAAATGCCATCAAGTTAACCCAGGTGATGGAAACCTCATAGGATTTTCAAAGCAAAAGATTAACAGAGATGGTTTGCCATTGCATTCCTATACATAGTGACCCTGGAATTCCTTGATGGTCTCCCATCCAAATACTAACTAGAGACCCCTCTGCATAGCTTCTGAGATCTGACAAGGTCAGGCTAGCCTATACTGTAATATAGCATTATCTGACATCATTAGCCTACTGGGAGATGAAGGAGGTCTTCCAGTTCCATTCAGATATTTATCAGATAAACGGTACTGAAATTTCTAACAGCCAATCACCTCTTGGCTGTAGAAGCTTTCTCTGTGTAAAATACTACTGTGCTCAAGTTTCCTTTAACCAAGGTCCATATGTTTTAAGCTGCAGTCATGTTTTAAGCTCTGATCAGGCCAGGATTTCCTGTTATGCTGCAATGGCTGAGATCCAGGAAGCCACAAACTTAAGCAGAAGACATTTTTCTATGTGCAAAGTAAGGACTCCAATTTATACTAAATTATACTCCAGCTGACAAAGTCATCCCTTTATGCTGTTATTGCAAAATCCTATTGAACATCTCTGATTCTCAGAAGCAGCTTTTCAGCATGTACAAAAAGCTGCAGCATAGTATGGAGGGTGGGGTGGAGCTGAATGTGAATCTCAGGGCTTTTTTTGTAGAAAAAAGTCCAGCAGGGACTCATTTGCATATTAGGCCTCATTCCTGTGCATTCCTGCTCAAAAAAAGTTCTGGTGACCCTATATTATGAGGAATTTCAGTTGTGATTACAAAGATATGATTCTATTTCATGAATAATGTGACTCTAGATAATGACCTAAACAACTACTGTCTAGTGGCTAATATTCCATTCTTGGTCCAGCACCCAGCTGTTTGAGTAGGTGGTGGCTACACAGCTTCAGGCAGTCTTGGAAGAGACAGATTATCTACACTCATTTCTATTTGGATTCAAGTCTGGCTTTGGGACAGGAATAATCACATTTGCTAGGACAGTGTTGGTGAAGTGATTCTCCTGGACCTCTCAGCAGCTTTTGTTACTATTTACTATGATATCCTTCTGGAAAGACTGGCTGAGCTAGGAGTAGATCATACCATTCGAGGGGACTGTTATATATGCTAGGCGCTAGCAGACTGCTAGTTATGCTATGGGGTCCTGCAGGGGTAAATCATTCCCATGCTATTTGATGTCTACATGAAACTGCTGGGAGAGATCATCTAGGAATTTGGAGAGAGGTGCTGTCAATATGTGGATAACACCCAGTTCTGTTTTTCCTTAACACCTAAGCCAAACGGGTTGGTAGAAGTTCTGCATAGATGAGTGGGAAAAGTAATGAGATGGATGAAGGCCAGTAAATTGAGGCTCAGTCCAAACAACACTGGGATGCTGGTGGTCAAAGGAGAAGCTGCTTGGGGACTGAAGAACCAGTCTGTTCTGGAGGGGGTTGCACTCCCCCGAAGAAGCAGGTTCATAGTTTGGGGTGCTACCAGGTCCTGGTTTACAGTTGGAGGCTCCCTGACATTTGGAGCTTTTTATCGGCTCCGATTGGTTTGCCAGTAATGACCATTCCTTGAAAAGTGTGATCTGGCCACAGTGATCCATGCTCTGATGACTGTAATGGAATCTATGAGGGACTGCCTTTGAAATGGTTTGAAATGTTCAGTTGGCCTAAAATGCAGTGGCCAGGCTACTATAAAGGGTTAGTTTCAGGGTTCATATCACTCTAGTGCTGTAAGACTGTGCTGGTTACCCATCTGTTTCTGGGCAATATTCAAAGTGCTTGTTCTTGCTTTAATGTCCTAAATGGCTTTGAGTCAGTGTACCTGAAGCACCATCTGCTCCCACACTATCCAACTAGCCAACTAAGATCTGCCTCTCAAGCTCTGCTTTCTGTGTCCCTGCCTTCAGAGGTGAGGTGGGTGGGAACTAGATGCAGGACATTTTCTGTATTGGCACCTCACCTTTGGAATTCCCTCCCCCTTGAGGATTAACTGGTGCTTACTTAACTTTCTTTTAGGTGCCAAGCTAAAACATTTATATTTTATTGAGGCTTTTATCTTACCAGCTTTTTAATGGTCTGCTGTTTTATGGACAGTTTAATGCTGCTTATGTCTAATTACTTGGTTTTTAATGGCCTGTTTTTTTACATTGTGGTTTTTGATTGTAAACTACCTTGAGCAGGGCTCTGAAGAGGAGGCATTCTAAATAAATACATACATACTTAATGTGGAATTTCAGTTGAAGTTCCAAAAATAGAAATTCTATTTAATACACAATCATTTTGTGAATTTCTTGTTGCACAGGTTTTCCTGAGGCTAGTAGGAAGCTATAAGAAAAATGAACAAAGACATGTTTTATATTTTATATCCTTCAGGGTTTTTTTTATGTACTAGCATTGAGAGGCATGATTCTTGGCAGGAACAGCATAACTGGAATCTGACAATAATATATGTCACAGTTACCACTGATGAATCCTTCCACAGACACAAAATTATTTTTGCTTGTGGACCAAGGGTATTATTTTCTCACATTTGTATCAACACCTACTGTTTTTAAACCATATGGTTTTAGTTTTTTCCAGAAAATGTGACTTGAGAATGTAACTGAAGACCATAATCTTCAGCACACTTACCCATGAGTAAGTCCTATGGAAGTCAATGGCCCTTATTCATAGGTAAAATAGAAGGCGTGAGCTAGCAGGAAAAGCTGTATCTATTTCGTTATGAGAAGCCTGAAACCAAAACAACATTTTTGGACTGAGCGTTGGGGTTCAGGGGTTTCCTAAAAGGGAAATTTGAAAATGTCGGCATAAACAACATTTCAGTCTGATGTAATGTTTTTGTTTTGTTGTTGATGATGAAAGGTGGTTTTATATTGTTATAAATATAATGTTCAGATTCTCAACAGAAGAGGTATGATGTCAGAGCCTCTTACCCCTTTGCAAAACTTCCTGGAACCAAATGTTTCACACTTGCAAAGTTTCTGATACTCCTTGTTAAGCATGGTAGCACTAAGTCAGGAGCATCATAACCTCATGGCAAGAGTTCCTTAAATAATATTGTGCACATTGCCCTCCTGCCTCAGTGGAAAATCAGTTAGGCAGATTGTAGAGCTAGATCTGATTCACTTATTTTATTGAACATACAAGGTAATGAGAAGGATCAGAATACTGATAACTGGTCTGTGTATGTGTGTGCACTGATGGGCTTGGACACATTATATGCACTTCGAAAACAGTTGTGAAAACATGTTTTGGACAAAAACAACAACCATATGATCAATCTCTGATATTAAGCCCTGCTTTCAATTTGCTCTAGTTTGGTAACCCAGAGTGCAAATTTCAAGTCCCAAGTTCAAATGTTACTTCAGACATTCTCTCAATTTGTTACGACTCCCACGCATCAGGCCGGGCACACATTAGACCTGATCTTTGCGTCTGGGATTTCGGTGAACGATATCGCGGTAGAAGCGATACCATGGTCGGATCACCTAGCCCTTAAGGCCCGTGTGGGGACGCCGCCCCAACCCTGTATGGGCGGAGAGCCTATTTTGGCTCGCCCTCGGAGCCTGATGGACCCGGAACGGTTCCAAACGGCCCTAAGGGATCCCTGGCCCACTAGCAATTCCCTCGATGGCCTTGTGGAAACCTGGCAAGACCAGCTAACCAGGGCCATCGACGAAATAGCACCCCGGCGCCCTCTGCGCCCTCGTATGAGGCTGGCCCCATGGTACACCTTGGAATTGCGCCAGCTGAAACAAGGGCTCAGACGACTAGAGAGGCAGTGGAGACATACTCGGGACGAAGCAATGAGAACATCCTACAGAACGTTTATGAAGTCGTATGAGATGGCAGTCAAGGCTGCAAAGAAAAATTACTTTGCAACCAAGATTGCATCTGCAAATTCGCGCCCAGCACAATTATTTAGAATAATTGGGGACCTGATAACATTGCCACAAGGCAAACCAAACATTAGAGAATTGGAGATTGGCTGTGAGGCATTTGCGAAATATTTTGCAGATAAAATCTCATTGCTCCACCAAGACCTGCCTACCACCTTGGATACAGTGAGCGAAATTGAGGCTCCGGGCCTGTCTTCGGATTTGGTGCTGGACCATTTCGACCCACTCAACCTGGAGGAAGTCGATAGGATCCTCTCTGCTGCTCGCCCAACAACATGCGATCTGGATCCTTGCCCCTCTTGGCTGATTAAATCCTGCCAGAGGGAGCTTAGAAGTCCTTTACGGGACATCATAAATAGATCCCTCACCGAGGGGCACTTTCCAACGCCCTTGAAAGAGGCGCTGGTTCGCCCTCTTTTAAAAAAATGTACAGCAGACCCGGCCGAATTGGCGAATTACCGGCCGGTGTCCAATTTACCATTTCTAGGTAAAATCATTGAGAGGGCAGTGGCGTTGCAGCTTCAGAGGTTCCTAGATGACGCTTCCGTCCTTGACCCGTGCCAGTCTGGGTTCCGACCGGGCCATGGGACGGAGACGGTGCTGGTCGCCTTGGTAGATGACCTCCAGCGACATCTGGATCGGGGCGGCACTGCGGTACTGATGTTACTAGACCTGTCGGCGGCATTTGATACAGTCGACCATCAGTTACTAAAGTGCCGCCTCGCCGACATAGGGGTTGGGGGGTTGGCCTTGCAATGGCTTTCCTCCTTCCTCTCCGGTCGGGGACAAAGGGTGGCTATTGGGGGGGAGCGATCCCAGAGGCGCACACTTGATTGTGGGGTGCCTCAGGGGGCAGTTCTCTCCCCAATGTTATTTAACATTTATATGCGCCCCCTTGCCCAGATTGTCCGGAGGTTTGGGCTGGGTTGCCATCAATATGCGGATGACACCCAGCTCTATCTGCTAATGGACGGCCGGCCCGACTCCGCCCCAGGGAATCTGGATCGGGCTTTACAGGCTGTAGCGACGTGGCTCAGGTTGAGTGGGCTGAAGTTGAATCCAGCAAAGACAGAGGTCCTTTGCGTGGATCGCGGCGCTCTAGGAGGGGAAATAGCTCTCCCAACCTTCGACGGCGCGCTATTGAAACCCGCGCGCCAGGTAAAGAGTTTGGGCATTTTACTGGAGCCTTCATTGTCAATGGAGGCCCAGATAGCAGCCACTGCCAAGTCAGCATTCTTCCATCTGAAGCGGGCAAGGCAGTTGGCCCCCTTCCTGGAGCGTCGCGACCTCGCAACAGTGATCCATGCAACGGTCACCTCAAGACTGGACTACTGTAATGCCCTCTACTTGGGGCTACCTCTGTGCCGGACTCGGAAGCTGCAGCTGGTGCAGAACGCGTCGGCCAGGCTATTATTGGGGCTCTCAAAATGGGAGCACATACGGCCGGGACTGCGCGAACTGCACTGGCTGCCAATTACCTACCGAGTCCAGTACAAAGTGTTGGTTATTACCTTTAAAGCCCTATATGGCCGAGGACCAGCCTACCTAAGGGACCGTCTCTCCCCATATGAACCCCAGAGGGCACTGAGGTCGATGGGCAAAAATAAATTGACTATCCCTGGGCCGAGAGAGGTCAAACTTCAAAGCATCAGAACTCGGGCCTTCTCAGCCGCGGCTCCTGTACTGTGGAATCAGCTCCCGGAGGAAGTGCGGGCCCTGCGGAACCTTGACCAGTTCCGCGGGGCCTGCAAGACCGCTCTTTTTAGGCAAGCCTATGCTGATATCTGCTGAGTTGCTAAGAATAAGGAGCCGCCATCTACTATATGACTATGGAACCATCTAAACTGGCAGAACCAGCGCCAAACAAGTTTACTGCTGCCAGATTTATTCTATGTAATGAATCATGTATTTTAAATATTTTAACTTAATTAACTGGTTTTTATGTTTAATTTCTTTAATTGTTAAATTTTAAAGTTTTATCCTTTGTTAAATATGTGAAATGTTGTTAGCCGCCCTGAGCCGCCTAGGCGGGGAGGGCGGGATATAAATGTAAATATAAATAAATAAAATAAAATAAGACATAAATTAGTAGTATTTCAACCACAGCCTTCCTGTCTGAAATACAAATACCTATTTCTTTTTTGGTATAAAATTACTAAAATAATTTAAGTAGAATGCTGAAAATGCCCCCAATACTATATATAAATGCCACACATTACTGGAACCAATTGGAATGTTGTAGATGATTGCACAAGCAAATTGCAGTACTAATCACCTCCTTTCCAGATGGCTTTGCCCAACCTTGTCTTTGCTTGGTCTGCCACTGTCATTCAGGGTTTTTCTGCACTGCATTTTGCTGCAGCTCAACTGCATATCTTCACACACAATCCCTCCAGTATTATTTGCCAGTTGTTGATCTTTCATGTTTATTTACAGTTTTCTCCATGAAACACTTGACCAAAAAAAACCAGGGAGAGCAACCAGCAAATGACGCTGTGTGCATGGGAGAGGGAAACCTGTTACAGTTAAGACAAGTTTCACCAGTGCAAAGAAGTCCTCAGTTGTGTTTTTATACAGTATTTGTGCTGGTGATTTACATAAGCCCACCTTCTTGTGGTTGATAATGTCTTGTTACAAATTTGCTCCTTTTCATAGTCTTAATTCTGCAAGGTCTGAAATGAGCATGGGTTCGGACTGACTTCACAAATATACTGATGTGCCTAGAAAATAGGGAAAGGTGGTCTCCTATATAGTTCAACAGAAAAATACTTCAGGGTCTCTGTACCAAGTAAAAGACAGAAGCTTTCCTAAATGCAGTTTATCACCTTCCACTCCCTCTCAGAATTCAGCCTGTGGCTTGAATTGGCAAAAAAGTTCAGTAGAAGAAAGAGAGAAAGATAGGCTAATGCAGTGTTATGCAACGTTACTACAAAAGATTATTTAATCTGAGTTTTCATCTAAATAGTCTGATTTATATCAATAATGTACTGAGTTCACACCTTGTTGAGTATCAGTTCCCTGAATGCTATTATACTGTGACACAGTTTCCTTTGTTGACTTCCAACTTCAACGGCAATAACGCAGAGAAAGCAAGCATACTTCCACCCCATTGAACTCAATGGAATTTATACAAATATTTTATAAACATTCAAATTTTCAGTGGTACTTTGGCACAGCAACTTTTTCACTGGATCATACCCTATGTCTTCTCTTTGGTACATAGCCTCTTGTCTACATATTACCCTGCCTGAGACTCCCTGAAGACCTTGCTTCATAATTCAGCCATCAGGAGGTGCTTAGAGAATGAAGAGCCATCAGTCATCTCTGCTGCCTGGAGTCAAAGCACATCACCTTTGTGACATATCCAAGCATCAAAAGCTTATAAAACGAGTGCCCTGAGGCCACTCCCCAAACCAGGGCTTATGTGTGGCAGTACTCAAGAGTACCACTAAGCCACAGAGATAGCTCAGCTTCAGCTTTCAGCTGTCAGAATGGTGTATTTTGTTGTCTGTTTATAATATCACCATATCGAGGCATGAGTTGGAGGCAGGAGGGGGAGAAGCAAAACAGGGCTTCCATTGCAAATAGCAACTCTTACAAACTAATCAGTCATAGGGGAGGCTGGATGTCATGTTGACATATTATTTAGTGCTTTACCCCATTCTTTTAATTTTTTCCCCTTAGAAGATAAAATGTTCTATCTTTTAATTAGAAATGCAGGCATTTTCAAACTACACAATTCAGAAATTACTTCCCTTGCTCCCATATATTTATCTACAAAATAAATTTTAAAATGTCCCATTGATATCATTTTGTGTATAGCAAAGCACATGATCCACTGTAATTTAGTAAGCTCCTCTATTCCTCTTGTGGCAAATTGATAGGATAATTTTATTATGAGTGGAACAATGACTACAGGGAGTGAGGGAGAATCTCACAGAACTCTACATAATTCAGTTGGCTAAATGTAATACTTGCATTACATCAGGAGATAATGAAAACAGTCCTGGACAACCAGTAAAAGCAGCACCATCTCAGATTCCAGCTCCTTTCAAAAAAACTATCCCATAAATCATGCCTGAATCTTATGTCAGGAGGCAGTAGAGTGTGTGAAGTGGGATGTACATCTTAGAATGTATGCATACTAAGGTATGTGATTCACATCCCTTGGAATGATTGTATTATGCAATCTGATTATAATTTAACAAAAAAATAGCAGTAATAGTAGAGTTGATGTGGATTAATTTTTACCACCCAGACCACAGAAACAATTCACATGTTGCTCTCTATACTTTGAAAACATTGTCTACCAAATCACAGATGCAAATGATGCAAACTTTATACTGGATTTGCATTGTTTTAGGACAATAAAATAAGAGCTGCTAACATCCAGACTGTTATAAAGGAGTGTAAATTAAGATTAACATGACCATTATTATATTAGCATTAGTTAAAGGATTTTTTTCATGTGCTTCTTTTCTACAGATTACTAGGTAAATCAAATTCAAGTTGTTTCCAAATACCCTATGGGGAGCATTAAGCTACTTTCAAAATAAATGCATCACAGAACCCTGTCAAATTTGAATCAAACAACTGACAGTGCACATTTTATTTTAAAATATTTCATTTAGGTATCAATATACTATGTAATGTTGTACCAAAACAACACATATGCATCTATTCCCTTTACAGAAGTAGGAATTAAACTACATTCTATAAAGTGATAATAATAGGGCCTTATGCGCCTTAAAATGGGTCAGCATTATAATTGTCCGAAACCACCTAGTCAGTTCATGGCAAAAGTGAAATTTAAACAGGGATCTGTTGATTCATAATTTATTGCTCATAAATTTCTATGAAGTAGGGCCTAAATCTCCTAGTAAATGCACTAGCACAATGGTTCTCACTTGTGGATCACAGAGTCAAATTCTTATTTACCAGCAACCAAAAGATCCACATGACTACAGTGGGCTCTGTGTGCCACCCTACCAAACACACACATACAATAATAAAATATATAACGGGAATAGATTAGATGAAGGTGGAGTAAAAATTGGTAGAAGGAACATTAACAATTTGAGATATGCAGGTGACACCACATTCCTGGCAGAGTATGCTGAAGACCTGAAAAGTCTATTGATAAAGGGCCAAAGCAGGATTACAGATGAACATCAAAAAGATAAAAGTAATGGTTACTGGGAATTAGAGGAACGTTACGGTTCATGAGGAAGAAACTGAAATTGTTCAAGATTTTCTATTCCTTGGTTCTATCATCAATCAAAAAGGACTGCAAGCAAGAAGTCAGAAGGAGCTAGAAACTGGAGAGGGCAGCCATGAAGGAGTTAGAAAAGATTCTTAAGTATAAAGATGTGTTCCTGGCAACCAAGATCAAGATAATTAATACTATAGTACTACCCATTATGCGTGTGTGAAAGTTGAAGAAATTTGAAATGTGGTATCAGAGGAGAATATTATTATTATTATTATTATTATTATTATTATTATTATTATTATTATTATTATTATTATTATTATTATACCCTGCCCTCCTCCACAAGGGCTCAAAGCAGCATATATGACAGCATATACACAACATGATATGGACTAATTAAAACATAAACAATTTAAAATTCAGTATCACAATTTACAATACACTAGCTGTCTGCTATCAATGGCACCTATGTGTGTACAGGTAGATGTAACTAAAGCTGGAAGGGGCAGACAGATGAGAGCAGTGCCAGATGAAAGCAATGCAGATGGAGAAAAGCAAAGCAGTGGGAGTCCAGTACAGTATGGATTCCTGCTGCCTCAACCATAGGCCTGGTGGAATATCTCTATTTTACAGGCTATGTGAAACTAAAGTAAGTCCCACAGGGCCTGGATCTCACTTGGGAGACTGTTCCACCATGCTGAGGTGAGAGCTGAAAAAGCTCTGGCCCTGGCTGATACTAAGCAGACTTCCTTCAGGCTGGGGATCACCAGTAGATGTTGGTCTGGGGAATGTAATGTTCTTTGGGGATGTATTTGGAGAGGCAGTCTTGAAAGTATGTTGGTCCCAGATCTCAAACGGCTTTAAAAGTTAAAACTAACACCTTGAACCTGAGATGGTGCTCAACTGAAAACCAGCACAGCTAGTGGAGTACCAGTTGTATACGTGCTCTCAGTGGTGTCCTGGTAAGGACACATGCTGCTGCATTCTAGATCAGCTGAAACTTCCAGATCAGTCCTGAGTGAAAGCCAATGTAAAGAGAGTTACAATATTCCAATCTGGAGATGAACATTGCATGGATCACTGTGGCTAAGTCGCGGTGGTAGAGGTACGGAGCCATCTGGAAAGTATTCTTATGATTGCAGTGAGATTTCTACAATACTGAGAAGCAGTTTTCCCTCTAAGTTGAGATAGTTTGCGCTAGCTCACAATTTTTTAGCCTCCAGCTCACACATTTTTGTTTCAAACCAGGAAAAATGGCTCCAGAGCAAATTTATGCAGTAGCTCACAACTTTGATGCCAGCAGCAAACAACTTTAATGCTAGGAGCTCACAAAGTAGAATTTTTGCTCACAAAACTCCACAGCTTAGAGGGAGCATTGCTTAGAAGTATACTATTGTAGCAACACTAAAAGGTAAACATGTAATAGGTTCTTTCAATGCGTATCTCCAATCTGTGCTATCTGAAAGTGTGCTTCCTTTTGGAATATGATTATCCATATATTTAAACAACAACTATCAACTCTGAGCCATATTTGAATATAGTTCTCCAGAGATTAAAAAAAAAGCTGCTGTGCTAATCCATTCTACTGCTCAGCCCTTCAATAGTTGCTGTTCAGTTTTGTGTTTTGTTTTTGTGTTTTGTCTTTGTGTTTAAGGAAGTTTGTAATTCAAGAGGTCTACATGCAGGCTGAAACCTCAGCTTACAACAGTTACTCTGGAAGTCTGATGAAGTCTGCTTAGAGCAGGGATGTCAAACTCATTTGTTAGGAGGGTCGGATCTGACCCAAATGGGACTTTGTGGGGCTGTGCCATGAGTGTCATAAAATATAATGCCAGGTAGTGGAGATATAAACTTTATAATGGACACAGACAAAGCCAATTAAAGGTACTTTTTTTTAAACTTAAAATACAAACATGCTTAAAACTCTTTCAATGGTTTAAGGTGGAAAGGTGGGGGACTAGTGGAATTTTGGAATGCAATTTTAAAAATAAAACATCAAGAAAAAGCACAAGGCTCTGTGGAAACAATGAAATGGCATTGTAAACTTCTCCCCACCAGTCTACTCAAGTTGGCAAAGCCTTTCCAGTATAATATCCCCGTTTTGGCTGTGAATTCCCACATTAGAGTACTCACTAGATTAGGTCCATTGAGGAGAGAGAAGCTGGCTGAAAGCATCAACCCTTGTTTGCAATAACACAACTCCAGCAAGCATGAGTTTCAGCTAGCTATAGGAAAGCTGAAAATGTAACCATCTCCATTCCATTTGAAACCATTGCAGAATACAGACAAAGTGGCAAGGAAAATGTGGAATGGATCTTAAAATCCACCCCACATTTTCCTTGCAGCACCCAGCAAAGAAAGGCAGGAAGAGCCTGAGACTCAGCCTGCAAGCTTCAAAGGATGCTTTAAAGAGCCTTTGAAGCTTCCAGGCTGAAACTGAAAGAGACTCAGCCTGGGAGCTTCAAAGAGCCTGGGAGCTATAAGATCCTGGGAGCCTCAAAGGGTAAGGAAAGGAGGGGAAGGAGGGGGAAGAAAAGAACCCCGCAGGCCTGATCAAAGCTTTGGGCGGGCGCATCTGGCCCACGAGCTGGGTGTTTGTTAGAGCATACAAAAGTTTACAATCTGAATAAAACTTAGTTGGTCTTAAAGGTGCAACTTGTCTACTGCTTTGTTCTGGAAGATATGTCTGGAAGTACATGGCTCATTTAGAATCTCTGCAATATTTACTTTGCAAAGTAGAAAAATGGGGAAACTTTCATGCATTTCCAATCAAACACAGGAGAACAAGACAGACCCCCTAAGGAAGCTTGGGACAAACCAGCAAGCCTGTGATGAAGCAAAAACTCAGAAAGAGTGGAATGAGAGTCTTTCTCAAACTTCTGAAAAATGTTTTATCCTATAACCTCAATAACACAATGAAACAGGAAATGAAATTGGCAGCAAACACAGCAGTAATGTTAGGATTCTTCCCTGCCCCCTCATCAAATGGATTTTGGGCATTTGCTTCCATGTGTCTTTTTGGGAAGATATTTTTAGTACAGGGACTATAACACTGCTTTCTAGTTCTGTCTCATCTTTGCTTCTCACCTCCATCCAATTGATAGTTTCCTAGATACATTAAATTTTTTATGTTGTACATTTTATATATTTATTTTTATTTAAATGTTTATTACAATTTTATTTAACACTAATGTGAAATGCTGGATGCTGTTATCTTTGCTAGTTGTTTATATGACCCAAAGAAACATTAATCATTGGCTAATTCAGCCATCTGGAACATTAATGTAATACTGATGCACATGACTATATTACAAATGTCATGTGTTGACTGGCCATAACTTTTCATTTAGAAAAAGGTACTGGTCATTCTGCCATTTCAGGTTATGCTGCAGGAATCATTTTACTAACTAATGGCTAGTTGTAAGGATTTTGACAGGGATCTGTAATTGCAGAGAAATTAAATATCTGAGCAATAATTCTTCAAGGATTTGGAAAATACAAAACAATTATTCCTGAAATCCTGTTTCCAAATGCTTTCCTCTTCTTGAAATACTTTGTAACACTTTCATCCTCTTGGCCCACTGGAAGAAGGGAAATTCCACCTTCATTCCACCATTGATCTCAGCCAAGACCAGTCTATGGAGCAAATTCACTTTTTTGTACAACTATCGTTCAACTATGTGTTGGACATATACAAACTGTTTTAAATTTAAAAAAAATCTACTGATCACTACCTTACTAATACGTTTCCAGCAATCATCCAGAACACACCACATGATCCACTGTTTACAGTGATGCCCTAAGATATCTGCATCATTCCTTTGGAAAAGGGAAGTACCTGTAAATTTTATAGCAAGCATTCCTAAAATTACAATAACAATCTGGCGAAGTAAAGAGACCAATCCGGAGGGCAGGTGCCTCAGAGTTACCTTTTATAGGACAGTTCCATTACAGAAGCAACGAAACCTTGTTACCTATAGCTTGCAACTAACACTTTCCCCAAATATCATCAAAGATCTACAACTTTTTCTGCAGGAAGATTATTCTTCTGTATTTTAGAATGCTTTATGATATATTTATGAATTGTTGTCACCCACTCTGAGCTGGTTCAAGGAAAGTGGGTTAGAAATGAATCAGTTAATCAACTAATTAAATAGAAAGAAAGAAAGAAAGAAAGAAAGAAAGAAAGAAAGAAAGAAAGAAAGAAAGAAAGAAAGAAAGAAAGAAAGAAAGAAAGAAAGAAACAAACAAACAAACAAACCTTGGAGTACATTTGTTGATTATATTTTCTGTTCAATCTTCTGCTCATACTTTTTTGCATTTGGCATCAGGAGTGTCAAATGTGTGGCCCAAGGACCGTATCAGGCCCCTGGAGGGCTCCTATCAGGCTCATAAGCAACTCACTGGCATCTACTTCCTTCTCACTTGCTTCCTTCTGCATCACAGCTTGCTTTGCCAGGCTTGTTAAATTGCACAGGAGCTACAGAGCAAAGCCTCTATTTTCTGCATTGGTTGACCAGAATATTAAGCAACTTATGCACAAAAGCTCACAATGCCCAGCAATAAATCAAAAGTAGATTTGCAACTTACAAATACACATCTGAACAGCATACTCAAGATTGATACAGCACAGACATTGCCTTCAGATGCTGATGTAATAATTCAGAGCAAAAGTTATCAGCGACTGTTAAATAAACAAAATATTGCAAGAATGCTAATCTTTTAAGCATGTTTATTTTAAGATTTTTTTAAAAAAAAAATCTTTGTGTTTGTGTCCTTAAAAAGTTTATATCTCTGCTACCTGGCATTGCATTTTATGACACACATGGTCTGGCCCAATAAGGTCTCATTTATGTCAGATCCAGCCCTCATAACAAATGGGTTCGATATTCCTGACTTACATGACAATCATAAACATAACAAAATAATGAAACCTTATTGAGATACTACTGTATGTCAATCCTGAACCTAATGTAAAAGGCAACAACTTCAAAATTTTACTTTTAGTACCTCACTTATTCTAAAATAAGTGCTAAAAACAGTGATTTAGGGGTAGTTCTGTCTGTAAAGAAGATTACAAGACATACATTTTTACTTTTTATTAACAAATGCATTTAGCTGTATAATTTTTCACCTGAGACTCAACGTCTTGTGAGATTTCCAAAATTAAACGAAGAGAATCAAAGTGATGTCATAGCATCTAGTAATAGTAGTAGTAGTATATAAATCGAATGAAATAAATAAATAATAAATAGTAGTAGTAGTAGTGTTTATTGCAAATGGCCAAAGGTAATTATTACCTTAAGACTCAAACGTACCTATTCTATTAAATGCTAGGAAGCTATGAAGCTTTAAAAAAACATTCACCTATATAGTTTATATGCCAGGGGTGTCAAACTTATTTGTTATGAGGGCCGGATCTGACATAAATGAGACCTTCTCGGGCCAGACCATGTTTGGTTGGGCTGAGCCATGTTGGGCCAAGCCATGTGTGTACCTATTTAAGATTAGGTAGCAGAGATATAAATTTTATAAAGGACACAGACAAACACAAATATATATTTTAAAAAAACTTTAAACATGCTTAAAATGTTAGCGCACATTGGTCTTAAGGATGCTTTCTTTGTATTTCCCCCCCTTCCTCCCAAAGGGAGGAGCCTCAGCCAATAGAGAAAATAGAGGTTTTGCTCTGTAGCTTCTGTGCTATTGAGTAAGCCTTGTAAAGTAAGTTGAGATGCAGAAGGAAGCAAGAGAGAGGGAGAAGGAAGTAGACAAGAGCCAGTTGCTCGGGGGCCTGATAGGAGCCCTCCGGGGGCATGATTTGGCTCCCGAACTGCATGTTTGACACCCCTGCTATATGCTATATTCTGGAATGAAAGACAATGCTTTAACATAAGGCCTTGAAACAAAGGACATCTGGCAGTCTAGGTAAGCCAAAGGTTTCCTTTGAAATAAAATTTAAGGTAGAAAGAAAACTGGACAACACACATTTTAAATCAAACAAGTGATACTATATAGTTCACAGTTCTTGACTGCATCAAGATTTCTATGAAGTGAGTTTCACAAAAATTCCAGATCTGCCAAGGGACACTGATGGAGCAATACAGCAAACCTGCAGTGTGATATGAATCTACCAAATTTATATGCTAAAAGTGCAACCTGTGCCAGTGTTTGTTATCCTCCTCTTAGTCTATGGATATAGTCATCAGGGAGGTGTTATTCTTGAAACTCCAAAGCAACCAGAAGAAAGGAAACTCTTGTTATATATTCTAATCATCACTGCAGTCCTATTGAAAGTCGTATTGAAGTTAGGTATGCACAAGTTTGCGCAGTCAAGATGATCCATCAAGCAAAAACAAAATTAACAGCTAAACTATACGATAACATTTCTCTGTCCTGAAGAATATGCATGTGTAACTCCTGTCTGAGTTATCCAAACTTGCATTACTTTTTAGCGCTTCAGTTAAAAAAATTACTAGTGTTCATTAATTATGACAATAGTTCAAAGCAATTAGCATTCTGAAATACTGATGTGAAAAAAACTTACTTCAAATTTCTTTTTACATATTCAGATGGCAAAACCTAAACAACGAAGTCAGTACATTTTACCTTTAAAATGTTACATTTTTGCTGGCATCTGCTTTTCCCTACTTCTTAAATTAATGTTTGCTTTATGAATGCAGTTACCCACCCCAAGCCCCGCTTTTCAGGGGAGCGAGGGCTATAAATTGAATGAATAAATACCATAATTTGCAAGTTATTTCCAAATTGCAGATTTGATCTAACAAAGAATACAAAAAATCAGTTACCATCAGTGACAATGAGCATTTTACAAATCTGTTACATTTTAGAAGAATGGAAGCTTGTAGCAGCGCTACAACTCATTCCAAACTCAGTGGTGCAGCTATACCCTCTACAATGAAGCTACCACTTCCCTCACAGAGTCACAAAATTACTTCCTGCTTTGATAAAGACCTGAACTAGGTACAACAATGTATAACAAAATGAGGTCTGCTGTCAGATCCCTATAAAGAGGTGAAAACAGAATGCATTTTTGTCTGGGGACACCATGTTCCCTGGACCTTCCATACCAGACTCTCCCTTTTAACTGGCGAAGCCAACAAGCTGCCTGAAAATTAAGAAAGGAAAGGAGATGTGGTGATGTGCTCAACTACTGCAAGGAAGAAACCGTTGTTCAGTTGGGGTCAGTGAAAAGGACACTTGCCCTGCCTATGCAAATGCTTGCCTTGCCATGACCCACAGGACCAGGGCCCAGGTTATAGGAGGAAGCTGAGGGCTGGTACGGAGGAGCAAGAAGTATCCCTGGGAGACAGCCTGGAACAGAAGCAACCAGAAGTGACCTCCAAAGCAAAGGAAAATAGCAGGGCTGAGCATAGGTGAGCAGGGTATGTGCGGTTGGATTGTGGGCAGAGAGTTTGTGGGAAAAGCTTCGCCTAACTCCTACTGGGCTGTCAAAACACAGTTGTGAGAAGGGAAGCAAGGGGGTGGGACCCTGGATTGGAAGAGGCCCTATTGGGTTCTGGAAGTCAAAGGGATGGAGCAACCGCCTATTAAATGGAAGCAGGGCCGGCCTGAAAGCATGTGGCACCCGAGGCAGACTTACTACCCGCATGACCCCAGGCCTACCCCCTCCTGTTTTTTCTGTGCCACCTCAATGCAGTGCCACACTCCCCCCCCCCCACAGCGTGCTTAGACACCAGCCTTGTGTCTAGCACTCTAGAGCCTTGTGTCTAGAGCCAGTTTGGTGTAGTGGTTAAGTGTGCGGACTCTTATCTGGGAGAGCCGGGTTTGATTCCCCACTCCTCCACTTGCACCTGCTAGCATGGCCTTGGGTCAGCCATAACTCTGGTAGGAGTTGTCCTTGAAAGGGCAGCTGCTGTGAGAGCCCTCTCCAGCCCCACCCACCTCACAGGGTGTCTGTTGTGGGGGAGGAAGGTAATGGAGATTGTGAGCCGCTCTGAGACTCTTCGGAGTGGAGGGCGGGATAGAAATCCAATATCTTCTTCTTCTCTCTCTTAATACAGAGCAGAATGAGGTTTCGCTCTCCCTCCCTTCCTGTTCTGGAAGGGAGAGTGCACTATTCTGATGCCCCCCTGAAGACGGTAAGCACAAGGCTGGCATCTGAGAGTGCTGGGGGTGGGGTGCAGGTGGCCTGCCCATGTCAGAGGGGAGGGAGGTGACCTGCCCGCCACTGCCTAACTGCCCTGAGGACATTAGGCATTTGTCTTGACTGCCGGAAGAGGGAGAGCCCAATTTGGTGCCTCCACCCAGCACCCTAGGCAAATGCCTAATTTGCCTAATGGGCAAGCCGGCCCTGAATGGAAGCACTTCCAGGAAGCTGAGGAAGAAGAGAGCAGGAAACTTCCACGCTCTGTGAACCAACCAGATAGGGTGAGGGAGCACTTGGTGCATTTAGACCCTCTCTATACCCATTCTGAGGTCACAGAAGCCTCCTGAAATCACAGCAGAGGGCAGGCAAGTCCCTGTCATGGAAACACCCCACACAATTTAAAACACTGCATCACTACTCATGCTCTTACCTATTCCTCACCTGCATTTAGTCACTTATTTCCAACAAGACATCAGGAACTGCTTCTGGGAGAAAACAGGTATGAAAATGCATCATTGATACTTCATGCAAACCTATGAGGTAAGTTAGGTTGAAAAAATGGGACTGGCCCAAGGTCACTCAGTAAACTTCAATGCCACAGTGGAGATTCAGACCTGGCTCTTTCGGATCCTAGTCCAACACTCTTAACCACCACACTGCACTGTCTCTCTGTTGAACAAGGAATGGACACATGGGTCAAGAAGCCTTTTCCTTTCCAGTATACTTCAATTGCTCCAGCTCCAGTTTATCACCACTTCGTTCTGTCTTTTCTCTCTTCAGAAATAGCCAGCTAACTCAAACTCATTTAGATTACATTCACCATTATTTTCCCAGATGCTCTCTACTATTAGGGACAGAATTACTGATTCCATTTTAAGTTTTTTAAAAATCCCCAGCATTACTATATGCATTTTTGAGTCCTTTGTTTTTGCATGAATTATCTACATTGTTTCTATTTAGTTATACATATTAAGGTCACTAAATGTATAGTCCAGCATTTTATAGGTTCAGGTTCTAAAACCATTCAGTTCCCAAACAGAGACATATGTATGACTTTAAACTGATTTATTGACCTTTTTAAGTTAACCTCTCTCAAGATAATAGGTGGAAGGCAGAAAGATCCAGCTTTATATTGCCTCTATTATAATTAAGAAAGGCCATTTTGTTCCCTTTTATTCAAATATTTTATGTTAAAACTTAAATTCTTGTGGCTCATCATTGAGGTTATTCTATAAAACTGAGATTATTCCATAAAAAAATATGGCCATGATCCAGTGACCTGTATTTATGTTCACAAATCATGGCAGCAGAAGTGTGAGAGACAATTTCCCTTCTTAGCAAAGTGTAGGGGAGGTTTCCTTTATGTGCATGGATTTAGAACTCAGTACATTTAAATAAGGCTTTATAAATATTATCTTTTGCATTACTATTAGCTGAAAACAAAAGGAAATCACAAGTCTAATCACAAGCAGAATATCAACAAGCCAATTCCAACTCAAACTCTTCAGCAACTATATCATAAGACAGAAAAGCAGTACCTATACTCTGAGGAGGAAAAGACTAGGTAGGAAGATACAAATGACTACATGGAAAGAATCTTTATTGTGCAAACCACTACAAGGAAAGGATCTTTAAACAGACTTTCATCTATCTAAATTCACTGAAGTCAATGGAATTAAAAAGGAATAGTCTGTTCAGAACTGTACTG
This sequence comes from Heteronotia binoei, assembly GCF_032191835.1. Classification (NCBI taxonomy): domain Eukaryota; kingdom Metazoa; phylum Chordata; class Lepidosauria; order Squamata; family Gekkonidae; genus Heteronotia; species Heteronotia binoei. Next base: position 71,560,916 of record NC_083243.1, read on the forward strand.
CTAGTCTTCAAATTTAGCTTCTAATGAAGTCACAAATGGCTTTTCCCCAACTATATAATGTGGATCATGAACTTGTTCATGAACTGAACTCTGCAGAGTTTATACATATTTCTCCAGATGTGTAATTAAAGAAATTTTAACTTCAATTGAAAGTCTATGTAAAGCAATTGCTCATTTAAAAATATGCCCAAAGGCTGGAGCCTGGGTTTGACTTTGGCATTTTTTCCTTAGAACATCAACAAAACTCCACCCCATTTTTAACACTTTATAACAGGATAAAATAAGATTGTGTTTCCTGATAAACTCAACAAACATACAGCAAATGCTTTCCAAAGCTCCTTCGGAACACTGTTGTCTTCTTTACACAGTTACTAGAAGGAAAAAACCCTATAAGAATCTTCAGAGAAACAAAATACAGAGATCTAATTCTAATGAAGAGATTTTAGAATGAAAGTTTTAAGCCAAGGGTATCAAACATACAGCCTGTGGGTTGGAACTGGCCCCCATAGGGTTCTAATCCATCCCACGAGGAACTTCTGTCATCTACTACCTGCTTCCCCCATTAAAGCTCACTTTTCATGCTCTCCCCTCTCCTGCTTCCTGCTTCACAGATGTGAGAAAGAAAGCCAAGCTCCCCTTCTCTCAATTGGCTCTTCTCCATCCTCCCTCTCCTTTGGGGAGGAAGGGAGGGGAAAGAGGGGGGTGGGGAGAGAGATATTCCCCCTTTCCAGTTCTAACAGATGGAGGTGAGGGAAAGAAACCTAACCACACAGCTTGCAAACTTTATTAGTAGAAGGAAGGAAGAGTCCAGTGGCACCTTAAAGACTGACAAAATTTGTGGTAGGGTATGAGCTTTCATGAATCACTGCTCACTTCTTTAGACTTATTTCCTTTTATTCTTTTCATCTTCCTGGGCTGAATCCTCCTGGACCAAACTAAGACCTAGGCTTCCTGTTCCATTACAAATGCTGATATCTTCACAACTACCCTTCTGCATATCACACCTAATCCAATGAAGCCTATTTCCACTCAGCATCTGAAATCATCTTTATAAAGTTTATATCTCTTGTACCTTGTGTTACATTTTATGACACATATGGCCCTGCCCAACGAAGTGACATTTATGTCATATATGGCCCTCATAATAAATGAGTTCGACACCTCTGCTTTAACCTGCGTAGTCTGAAGTGATGCTGGAAAGTCAGGACCATAATGATATATTGTGAGCTTCCTAGAGACATTTCACTGGCTAATGCTGGAAACAAAGCACTGAGCTAAGCAGACTCTGGTGAAAGAAAGATGCAGAGGTGGCAGACAAGCTCAATGACTTTTTTTCTTCTGTGTTCACTGTGGAAAGTGTGGGGCACAAACCCATTCCACAGCCCCTATTTTCAGGAACTGAGCCAAACTGAAGTGACCAAATATGACATTTTAGACCTACTGTGGAAATAAAAAACCAATTTGGCTCCATGTTCTGATGGCATAAACCTCAATGTTCCTTAAATAAATCAGATGCGAGATAGCTGATCCCTCTCGGCTTGACTTCGCGAACAAAGATTTAAGTAATGCCCAAGACTTGGTGAGAGACGTAAAAGTGATTGCGCCGCTTGGGAACAGTGACCATAATGTTATTGATTTCACCATTTGTATAAATAGGGAGTTGCCCAAAAAGACCGCCACAACCACATTTAACTTTAAAAGGGGTAAATTCTCTGAGATGAGGAGGCATGTGAGGAGGAAACTGAAAGGAAAGGTAAATACGGTCAAAACCCTTGGGGAAGCTTGGAGACTATTTAAAACTATAATCCTAGAAGCTCAGATAAAATACATACCACAAGTTAGGAAAGGCACAAACAGGTATAAGAAGAGGCCAGCATGGTTAACAAACAAAGTAATGGAAGCTGTAAAAGGTAAGAAGGACTCCTTTAAGCGGTGGAAAACCAGTCCAAGTGAGATTAATAAAAGGGAACACAGACAGTGGCAAATCAAATGCAAGACTGTGATCAGGCAGGCAAAAAGGGACTATGAGGAGCATATTGCAAAAAACATAAAGACCAACAATAAAAATTTCTTCAAATATATTAGAAGTAGGAAACCAGCCAGGGAAGCAGTGGGGCCCTTGGATGACCATGGGGTAAAAGGATTACTGAAGGAGGATGGGGAAATGGCTGAGAAGCTGAATGCATTTTTTGCCTCCGTCTTCACCGTGGAAGATGAGAAGTGTTTGCCCGCCCCAGAACCACTAATATTGGAAGGGGTGTTGAAAGACCTGAGTCAGATTGAGGTGACAAAAGAGGAGGTCCTACAACTGATAGACAAATTAAAAACTAATAAGTCACCGGGTCCGGATGGCATACATCCGAGAGTTCTGAAAGAACTCAAAGTTGAACTTGTGGATCTTCTAACAAAAATCTGTAATCTTTCATTGAAATCTGCCTCCGTTCCTGAGGACTGGAAGGTAGCAAATGTCACCCCCATCTTTAAAAAGGGTTCCAGAGGAGATCCGGGAAATTACAGGCCAGTCAGTCTGACTTCAATACCGGGAAAGTTGGTAGAAACCATTATCAAGGACAGAATGAGTAGGCACATTGATGAACACGGGTTATTGAGGAAGACTCAGCATGGGTTCTGCAAGGGAAGATCTTGCCTCACTAACCTGTTACATTTCTTTGAGGGGGTGAACAAACATGTGGACAAAGGAGACCCGATAGATGTTGTTTACCTTGACTTCCAGAAAGCTTTTGATAAAGTTCCTCATCAAAGGCTCCTTAGAAAGCTTGAGAGTCATGGAGTAAAAGGAAAGGTCCTCTTGTGGATCAAAAACTGGCTGAGTAATAGGAAGCAGAGAGTGAGTATAAATGGGCAGTCTTCTCAGTGGAGGACGGTAAGCAGTGGGGTGCCGCAGGGCTCGGTACTGGGTCCCATCCTCTTTAACTTGTTCATAAATGATTTAGAGTTGGGAGTGAGCAGTGAAGTGGCCAAATTTGCGGATGACACTAAATTGTTCAGGGTGGTGAGAACCAGAGAGGATTGTGAGGAACTCCAAAGGGATCTGTTGAGGCTGGGTGAGTGGGCGTCAACGTGGCAGATGCGGTTCAATGTGGCCAAGTGCAAAGTAATGCACATTGGGGCCAAGAATCCCAGCTACAAATACAAGTTGATGGGGTGTGAACTGGCAGAGACAGACCAAGAGAGAGATCTTGGGGTCATGGTAGATAATTCACTGAAAATGTCAAGACAGTGTGCGTTTGCAATAAAAAAGGCCAACGCCATGCTGGGAATTATTAGGAAGGGAATTGAAAACAAATCAGCCAGTATCATAATGCCTCTGTATAAATCGATGGTGCGGTCTCATTTGGAGTACTGTGTGCAGTTCTGGTCGCCGCACCTCAAAAAGGATATTATAGCATTGGAGAAAGTTCAGAAAAGGTCAACTAAAATGATTAAAGGGCTGGAACACCTTCCCTATGAAGAAAGGTTGAAACGCTTAGGGCTCTTTAGCTTGGAGAAACGTCGACTGAGGGGTGACATGATAGAAGTTTACAAGATAATGCATGGGATGGAGAAAGTAGAGAAAGAAGTACTTTTCTCCCTTTCTCACAATACAAGAACTCGTGGGCATTCGATGAAATTGCTGAGCAGACAGGTTAAAACGGATAAAAGGAAGTACTTTTTCACCCAAAGGGTGATTAACATGTGGAATTCACTGCCACAGGAGGTGGTGGCGTCCACAAGCATAGCCACCTTCAAGAAGGGGTTAGATAAAAATATGGAGCAGAGGTCCATCAGTGGCTATTAGCCACAGTGTGTGTGTGTGTGTGTGTATATATATATATATATATATATATATATATATATATATATATATATATATATATATATATATATTGGCCGCTGTGTGACACAGAATGTTGGACTGGATGGGCCATTGGCCTGATCTAACATGGCTTCTCTTATGTTCTTATGTTCTTATGAAAGGTGCAGTAGTCTACGTCTGCTGCAGGCTCGCTGGTGGCTGACAAGACCAATGCGGGACAGGCAGGTCCGGCCACAGTGGCTGCTGGGAAAAGTCTGATTTGGGGTTGGTGCTGTAGCAGTACGATTCTTCCTCAATCTCCTTTTGTCCTCAAGACCAGCTACGCGTGTGTTCTTGAAGGAAGAGACAGCCTGGTTGATGGTGTGCCTCCACGCTTTGCGATCTGAGGCTAGGTCAGACCACTGTTGATGGTTAATGCAACAGGTACCAAGGGATTTCTTCAAGGAGTCCTTGTACCTCTTCTTTGGTGCCCCTCTGTTTCGATGGCCAGTGGAAAGTTCGCCATACAGGGCAATCTTGGGAAGGCAGTGGTTTTCCATCCTGGAGATATGCCCTGCCCAGCACAGCTGCGTCTTCAACAGCAATGCCTTAATGCTTGTAACCTCCGCCCGCTTGAGGACTTCAGTGTTGGTCACAAAGTCACTCCAGTGGATGTTGAGGATGGTGCGAAGGCAGCGCTGATGAAAGCGCTCAAGGTGAGCTGATCCACTAGCAAATATATGTAACTATTCAGTCTCTATAGTGATAGGTTACATATATTTGTAACACTTGTAAAATTGGTGTAACATTTGCTACTCTCCAGTATTCTGCTATACAGTCTCTATAGCAGAAGACTGGAGAGTAGCAAATGTTACACCAATTTTTAAAAAGACATCTAGGTAAAATTACAGGCCAGTCAACCTAACATCTATTCCAGGCAAATTAGCAGAAACTAATCAGATAGAATTGTTGTTAGGCACATAAAGAGACAAAGCCTGCTGATGGAAAATCAGTGTGTCTTCTGCAAAGGGAAGTCCTGCCTCACCAACCTTTTGGAATTCTTTGAGAAAGGGAACTAGCACGTAGACAATGGTGACCTGATAGACATTATGTATATGGCTTTCAAAAGGCTTTTGACAAGGTATTATCACCATTGTGATTTTATTTCTGTGAGCCGCCCTGAGCCTGCTTCGGCAGGAAGGGTGGGATATAAATCTGGTAAATCAAATCAAAGACTCCTCAGTAAATTTACCCATCATGGGATAAGAGGACAGGTTCTCTTATGCATTAAAAATTGATTGTGGACACTCTCACAATGGAGGAAGAAAGCAGTGGGGTCCCACAAGGATCAGTATTGGGGCCAGCACTATTTAATTTATTCATCAATGATCTGAAACTAAGGGTGAGTATTGTAATGGCCAAATCTGCAGATGACACAAAATCATTCAGGATGGTGAAAACCAAGATTGACTGCAAAGAGCTCCAAAAAGAAGATGATGATGAAGATATTGGATTTATATCCCACCCTCCTCTGAATCCTAGAGCCAGGAGGCAACATCAGTGGAAGGCCTCATTCTTTATGCAGGGGTTTTTTTATGTTCTTAAATGAATGAATTTCCTTTAGTTTCAGATGCTGGTGATCATGTCACCTCTGCAGCCTTGACACAGAACACTGGAGCTCACATACCACCAAAACCTGCAGATTTCCAGGGAGAATTCTTCCAAAGACCCCAAAATACCTTGGGTACCTAGCATATTTTTTTCATATTACTTTTCATGCTCTGTAGGACATCTGTCTATAATTATACCTTACAACTGGTTTACAACTGTACCTAAAGTGGTTTGAACTATTTATGTTTTGTAGATGTAAAATATACAAATAGAAAGATGTGGGCCAGTATTAAAAGGGCTACACATGAAAGCACATACATGGAGGAGATTAGTAACATTTCTTCTGGATACATTTCCTTTTATTGAACTGTTGCTTCAGAGGGCTCTCTGACCTTAAGAAAAATGCTTGGGAGGGAACAATGCAAGAGAGGCTGCAGTCAGTTCCTCACAGAAGACACTGGTCCCTGCATGGGTTAAGGACTGCTGTAAACCGTGTCCAGATTGTTGATATGAATAGGTGGTGATGGAAAGTGCTGTCAAGTCATAAGTGACTTATGGTGACCCCATAGAGTTTTCAAGACTAAAGATGTTCAGAGGTGATTTGCCATTGCCTGCCTCTGTGTAGTGACCCTGGACTTCCTTGATGGTCTCGCATCTAAATACTAACCAGAACTGACCCTGTTTAGCTTCTGAGAACTTACAAAATTGGGCTAACAAGTCATTCAGTCAAGAATAGCTACATCTCAATTATATAACTAATTTTGCTGGAATTCCTCCACGTTGACACAGAATACCTTGTGGAAGTATCGTAAAGACCTTTTCATTTCAGTTTGCTTGGAGTGGCCAAAACTAAGCTGCTGACAGACTGAAAGTTATCATTTCACAATAGTATCCATCTCAATAACATCATTTCCTCCTGTTTTTTTACTAGGTTTCAGCACTATAATTTAAAATACAAGTATAGTTGAA